>NC_036643.1:7302525-7312428 GCF_002806865.2 Cucurbita pepo subsp. pepo
GCATGAATTGAAATATCTTTTGATAATTTCAACAATATTTTCTTCACATCTTCATTAAAGCATATTTTATGATTGATGTCTTTTGGTTCATATCAAAGGAGTTGGAAGTTTTAGTTTTTGCATATTCTTAATTACCTTAAAAAAAATGTTTTTTTTTTCAAACTTTGAGTATAGTTGCATCTTTCTTTAATTATTATAATGGTACCATTTTAGTTTCTTAAAATTTTCTAGGAAAGAATAGGACACTTCAAAGAAATTAGAAAAAATAAAAAAACTAATTGTAATCTTAAAAAAAATGATTAGAAGGCATTGACCACGAACATGCGTCATACTTTTGGATCACGGTTTGCGAAAAAAGAAAGGTAGAGCGTCAGCCATCTAGTGGAGATACAAGTTATGAATTTCAGACTCGACTGCCTGTGTCCGACTCAAATCGTAACCCGCACCCTATGCGTCTGACCCAAATTGAGATTTATACCAACTTTGCGCATGCGACCACCTCTGCGCGTATGTAGCCGCACATGATATCTATGCATGCGACCGCTTTGTGCATATGTTGGTCTGTGACCAATGAATGAAACTTCTTTTTCCGTTCGTTTGACATTTATTTATCTGGATTTAGATTTTTTTCAACTCGATCAATAAACAAATTCACTCAAACCCAATTAATTTCAAAACACACTCCACTATTAACCCTTTTAAAATTAAGTAATATTTTAGGTTTTAACATTTTAAGGGTAACAGATTAGGACGAAAAGAAAATATGTATAATAATTGGAAATGGGAAGGTTAATATCATAAAACAGATATATGCAAAGAACTCATGTCAGATTTCCTAAAAAAAAAAAATGATGGTTTATTGCAACTTTTTCATGAGAAACCAACGAGGTGGCACAAAATTTTTTAGTAAAAAATTATCATTAAAGATTATTCTGTGATGCTCATGAAGAAAGAAAAAAGAAACATGTAGAAGGAAAACGATCTTTACATGACTAAGAAACGAAAGAAACTATGTAGGAATAGAGGGAAGAGATCAAGGAGAAGTACCGAGTAATTTCAATATTAAGACACTTTTGAGGATGAAAGTTTCATCTTGACGTGTATGATGTATGAACGAAATAAAAAAATAAATAATAAATAAAAGAAGCGATACTTTGTGCCACGTTGCTAAAGTTGAGAAGTGGCGGGGTGCCTCCACTATAAAAAAGGGAGGTCCCCCACTTCATTTGATCATCCTAAATGAACGGTTCGAGCCAGTCAGAGAGTACACTTTCTGACGTCTCAAGGCCAAAATTTTTGTTGATTTGCTCGGACTCTTTCCTCCTAGTTTCAATTTTTAGAAAGCGTTCAACAAAGTTAGTATGTATGACTACCTTCTCGCTAGTTAAATTTTTTGAATCGAGTTTAAATTATTTATGCATGATGAGGCGTAGTTTAAATTATTAAGAGTCAGTTTGTATGCCGCATTGGGCTTAGTTTAAATTATTGGGACTATGTTTCTATGCAGTATTGGGCTTAGTTTAAACTATTGGGAGTATGTATTTATGCATAATTAGACTTAATTTAAATGATCACGAGTAAGTTTTTATGCATAATTAGACTTAAGTTAAATTTTTGGAATCCAATTTAAATTATTTATGCGTAATTAGGCATAGATAGTTTAAATCATTACGAGTAAATTTTTATGCATAATTAGATTTAGGTAGTTTGTGCGTTATGAAACGTTATGTTGAAAGCATGAAAATGTTACGTTATGTCTTGTGAACTGCATGTATAGAATGATTTGAATTACATGAAGAACGATAAATAATATGAAATATAATCCCGATATAAGCATGAACGATGTGATAACTAATATGAAAAATGGTATGATATCAATGAAATGATAGCGGGAGTTATATTTAATAATGTTGAAAATGGAAAAATATTGGGACCTCATGCATTAATGTGCGCTCATGCATTCGGGGATACCCGTATTCCTTCATGATGGTATGGGCGCGTACACCACAAGGCAGGATAACTTTCATTATGTTTTACGTAATGCTGCAGTGACGGCTACCGTTTCTAACGGGTATCCAGCATAGAGAGCTACAAGAGCATGCNCCGTTTCTAATGGGTATCCAGCATAGAGAGCTACCAGAGCATGCTCGCCCGACAAGGAAAGGGGCCAGGGGTGTGCGAACCTACCGTGGAGATTGTACAATCGATCTCCTAAACTTCCTCCTCAAGTTGTTAATAAACGCTTAATAACAAATCTAAACTTATTCAAATAAAAAACTACTCAATAAGTATCCTAAAATTTCTATAGGTTAATAACTTGTTTTGTTAAGTCAAGCTTATTAGCTCACATTGGAAAGGACAAATTTTGAGTTTCAAACTCTCCAAAGCTCTAACAAGTCAAAATCCAGACGAAACGGAATTTTTAAACCACAAAATTCAGGATCTAAGCCTAACGAATCGTATTTTGTTTGAACTTTGGACCGAACGTCGAGATAGTGTGAGGGATGGACGAACTTTGGATTTCTAACTCTCTGAAGCTTTAGTTTGTAAGAGTTAGGAAGAACTTTGGTCCAAACATCAGACTCTTGATAAAATGATTTTTTGGCTCCAGGCTATAACTGGTAAGCACCAATAATGCTGAATTTGCAAAGTTAGAGGTCGTACTAGGATCCTTACAAACTTTCACAAATAAAGCTAACTTAACGAATGATTCCAACCAAGAGTTATTTAGATAGATGAATAACTGTTACATCTAACTTTGAATCTATGATGGTCACTCTCAGATCCTAACTCACACCACAATTAGAAACATAAGGCTTTTCTATTAAAAAATGATTATTAAACTTATACATTACATGCCTTTAAATATAAAAAATGATTAACCATACCTAATGGTAGTTGGTTACCAAGGACTTTGAATTAAAAGCTATTAAATGAAAAAGAAAGAAAATAAGACCTATGACATAAACAATCTTAAATGGTAGTTCAACTATGAAAGACAAGAATTCTTCGAAGCACTTTCTAAAGTCAAGTGGTATTTATTATCACTCTATTCTGTTCTTGACTTTGTATACTAATATTATAAATATATTTGTACTAAAACATCTTTGTATCTTCTGGTACACTAATCAACCTTATCCCTATACTCTAGATCATTTTGACTATATACTTGAACTTGATCCACTCTTATGTCTCTACATATAGTTCAAGTAGTCATACTATAGCCAGAGTGTTCTTATTTTATTGGATTTAAATTAATGATCGTAACATTCACTTTATTCAATAACAATCTTTACTGAATAAACATCAATAATAACTTTATTGAAAACAGAATATGTTTTTGTTTACAAACTATGAGTTTTAGAACATAAAACCCAATAAATACCCCCTTCTCGAGCGGTAGATTCTTTTATAGATGTCGAGCTGGGAACTGCGCCTATTTCCAAAGCTTCTTACCTCATGGATCCAACAGAGTTGAAAGAGCTCAAGGCCCAACTACAAGACCTACTGGACAAGAGCTTCATCTGTCCTATCATATCGCCTTGGGGTGCGCCGATGTTGTTTGTCAAGAAGATTGATGGCTTGATGCGCTATGCATCGATTACATAGAACTGAATAAGAGGACGATAAAGAATAAGTTTCAACTTCCTCATATTGAAGATCTATTTGACCAACTCAGGGAAGAAACAATATTTTCTAAGATAGACCTTCAATCACGATACCATCAAATTACGATTAAAGAGAGGGATTTACCAAAAATAGAATTGAGGACAAAGTAAGGTAACTATGAGTTTGTAAGGATGTCATTTGGCCTTACAAACACCCTAACTATGCTCATGGAGTTAATGAACCGAACGTTTATTAACGTGTCCAAAGACGACATCCTAGTATACTAAATACACACCAAGAACACCTCCGAAAAAGAATAAGAGGATGATAAAAAATTACAAACCAAGAACACATCCGAAAAACACACCAAGATCTATTACATAGAACTGAATAAGAGGATGATAAAGAATAAGTATCAACTTCCACATATTGAAGATCTATTTGACCAACTAAGGGAAGAAACAGTATTTTCTAAGATAGACCTTCAGTTAGGATACCATCAAATTACGATTAAAGAGTAGGATGTACCAAAGATAGAATTTAGGACAAAGTAAGGTTACTATAAGTTAGTAGTGATGTCGTTTGGCCTCACAAACACCCTAACTATGCTCATGGAGTTAATGAATCGAACGTTTATTATCGTGTTCAAAGACGACATCCTAGTATACTAAAAAACACACCAAGAAGAGCTTCGAAAAGTTCTAACCACCTTGAGAGAGAACAAGTTGTACGCAAAGTTCTCCAAGTGAAAATTTTTGCTACGAAAAGTCTCATTCATTGGACACGTGTTGTCAAAGGACGGAATGTTCATAGATCCTACCAAGATTGAAGTGGTTACTAAGTGTGAATGCCCAACTACGATTACAGAGATACGAAGTTTTCTTGAATTAGTCGGGTACTATCGAAGATTTGTGCATGACTTTGCTAGAATAGCCTCACCACTTACACAATTGACAAGGAAGAACGTACAATTAATATAGAATGACGTGTGTGAGGCAAGCTTCAAAAACCTAAATCAATGGTTGGTAACAACCCTAGTGTGGTATCAGAGAGTTCAGAAGGGTACGTGATTTATAGTGATGCTTCCAAAAAGGTATTAGGATGTGTGTTGATGCAACATTACAAGGTTGTTACATATGCATCCTATCAGTTAAAAGAATATGAGAAGAATTGTCCCAACAGGATCTAGAGTTGGCCACGGTATTGTTCGCATAAAAAAATTGGCGACACTACCTGTATGGAGATAATACTCAAATCTATACCAACGACAACAGTTTAAAGTATTTCTTCACCTTGAAATGGTTAGAACGTGTGAAAAATTACGACATAGACATCCAGTACTACCCTTGAAAAGCAAACATGGTTGTTGAGGCACTAATTCAAAAAATTATGTACTTGTCAACCCTCATTACTAGGGTAGCAAGAGTACAAAGACATTTCGAGCGAGCTAACATAGTTGTAGTAGTTGAGGGAATCATATCACAGATGGCTCGAGTCATAGTAAAACCCACACTATGATAAGGATTATTAAATCCCAATGAGGGCACCCTAGCTTACAAAAGATTCTGAGTCAACTATTAGAGGGCTTAGTGGACTGATTGCTTATGGATGTATATAATAAAATGATGTGTAAGTATACACTATCACAAGTAGCAAGTAATAAATAAATTATCAATTCCACAGAACTTATCTTTTTGGTTAATTTTATCGTTGAAAATTAAGTATGTTTTTGGGTAACATTCAAATGGGTGTTAGTGATTTTGACTAATTAAACAAAACTAAAGCAGAGTGCCACTGCTGTCGAAAAACAGGAAATGATGAGAAAGTCAACTATAATGAGGAAGGTTTGGCTAAGAGAGATTAAATAGATAAGTTGTTGAGTTTTTGGTAGATTTTAGTTTCTTTTAATAGATTCCCAAGCCCACTTCCGAGGGTCCTACATGATGATTATTTCCATAATCGTTTTTAATTTCTATTAACAAGGCTCTACGAGAAGAATTATTCATAACCCTTATATTACCTTCAAGTCTCCTTGCAATGGAACTAGAGTATTAAGGAGGATTTCATTGCTCCCTCTTCTCCAAAAGAAGAGAACAACTATGTATGTAAAGTAGCTAATTAAACACACATGTAAATCATTAACAATAACTGTTTAATAAACTAAAATCATTCCGTCAACATACTTAAACTATATAAAACTCTCTCACCTCTCCTATAAAGTTTAGCTCTCCATACAAATTGAATTAAACAAACGAACCCACATCTCAATCATGTAAAATTGATAGAATAAGAAAAGAGAATAAGGAAGTAGAGAGTTATCTCGCTTTGTTGCTGTTTTTCAATGGAAGTTCCCTTTCTTTGAGCTCTCACGTCCACCTCTTTGCCCTAATCTATGCTTCTGGGTCTTCTTTTCCTTACGTTATCAACAACTGCTAGATTAGAGGTTTCTTCTTCTTCTCTGGTTTCACAGCACTTCACAGCAGTAGAGGCTGCTTGAAGAAGAATGAAGTTTCATGTTATAAATTTTAAGTGGATTACAATTTAGAGTAATTTAGCGTAATCTTTGTGTCTTGGCATTGTTTTGGTGTGTGATAAGCTTACTTAATACATGTTATTAAAGTGGTCTCCTAATTACTTAAAAGAAAAGGTCTCACCACGAGCTCATTCAAATTTGGGGAAGCATCTAAATTACTTATTAATCATAAGATAGTAACGAGGTTGCTTAAGGGCTCATTCTAAAGTTTATCAATAGATAGTAACCTAATTGCTTAATAAAGTGCTAACTTTGAACTCCTCTTGGATTAGGGAAATCACCATGTTGCTTAAAACCCAAGGACTATCCTAATAGTCTACCTGAGATAGTATCCTCATGTCTTAACAATCAAGTGGCATTTCCATAATACCCATATGAGTTTCAAAAGTATATTTTTTAATTAAAAAAAAATCGTTATCAAACATGGTTATATTTTTATTATAAACAATAAGAAGAACTCGTTACCAAACATGTCGATAATGCTCTCATTTACAACAAGAATATAAAATATTGAGAGGTCATCCTTGTTCATCAACTTTAAATATAAAGGACTATTGCATTACACTTTAGAACACACTGTTACTACCAACGACAGATTGTTAACTAAAATGAAAATAACTAAAATACTACTAATAATAAATAAAGACATTTGTTAACGTTTCTTTCATTTAAGTGGGAGTAATAGACAATTAAACCTAATTTTACTCGTATAAAAGTGGAACAAACTAAACTCAAATATTCTCATATTTACAAAATTAATTCATTTTCAACACTTCCTTAGTAAACTCAGATTAGTTTGACCCATAAATTCTCCCACTAAACAAACAATCCGTTGTATTATGTTATGAGTCAAATATTATTTAGATGCATTTTGACTATTTGTAGATAAGGTATGAACTACTACCCTAAGCATAATTTAGTAGATACGGTATGAATTAAGATCAAAAAGTTTGACGGTTCAATTTCTTATTCGTAAAATGTTGAACTTAAGAAAATGAAAATTTAGAGACCTATTAGACATTGTCTTAAGTTTACAGACCAAATAGATATAAAGTTGAATGTTTTTTCGGGGACTAAACGTATAATTTAGATAATTTTAAATGTCCAATAAGCTTTTAATCTTACATAATTTTATACCATATTTATTTGGTAGGTTCCTACTACATCTTCCTTATATAACATTTAAATACCGAGTAAAAAATATTATTAAATTTATTAAGATTTTATGTTTTTTTAATAGAAATTATATTAGAAAATGTAAATAGAGGGGTTATTTTAGTGTTACTTAAACCTGGAGCAATTTGATCGATTAAGGGCCTTAACTCACAGTTCTTTGTGTTTTCCTTTCATATACACTTAATTCATACTTGATTTAACATTCATACAAAAATCCAAGTTATTGCTATAAGTATTTCTTAAGAAAAGTCCAAGATTGCTCCTTACCTTATCGTTGATGTTCGGGACCTCTATTTTTGAGCTTTCGATATTCAAATTACCTCAAATTTTCTTCCACATTTTCCTTATTCTGTACAGTTTCTGAAACCATAAAGTTTTTTTCATAAGAATCGGTCCGGAAGGAGATTAAAATTGAGAAAAACTAAGGGAAGGTTGGATTGTGGTTTGACATGGTCGATACGGAAAGGTCGTGTCATCTTCTTCTTCTTCTGGACAGGAAGAAGATGTGCGCTTTGTATTGCGCCTCCGTCTAAAACTCTCCCTCTATAACTCCATTTACAACGTTTATTCCCTCGATTTCTTCATGAAACTACAAGGAGGAGCTAGGAATTTATTTCATATCTTATCGTTGATCGTATTCTAAGATATTCGCCTGCAAAGTTCGTCCAAAATCTATTTTCTCGTCAGATCTCAAAACAAATGATTCTTTATTGGGTCGCCGATTCTAGGGGTTTTCAAGGCCCAATTGTTTCATGGAACCTCTTCTTTATTGTTTCCTCAAGCTAAAAGAATTTGTTTGGAGGAAGTCTTTTTGGGTGAGACCTTAATTTTGAAAAATAGTCCATTGCTTGCAACTCGTCTAAAAAGGTGAATTTTCCTTTTCTTGGGTAGCTCATTCTACAATGTTTTAATTCTCGATTCCTACTTCAAAGTTACTCAAATTGATCATCTTGATCTAAAGAAATTCTTAATTGAAAGAAAAGGGATGGTAGAAAGGAATTCAACACTTGCCCCAAAATTCTACCAGAAACGAATTTCCTTCAATTGGGCACATTCCTGAGGTTATTTTTCTTCACGATCTTCTATGAAAGTACTTTTTGGAGGTGCAGAAACTTGTTAGAATTTGTCTTGGTTGACGAACTTCTGTGTAGGCTCGATTTAATTTTTAAACTTACTTTGAAGTTCTTCAATGGCGGATCGGATTGGGGGAATGGTTTTTAGGCATTTTCAATCCTCGATTCCTTCATAAATCTTGATTGTAATCTTGTTTAGAAGCTGTAGGAACAAGTTTAAAGGGGAGTAAGGGAGAATTTCTCTCGAATTTGGAAGAAATCTGAGAGTAGGAGACCCAAAATCTAAACGCTTATTGCTTGTGATTGAGATATCGATTCAACTTGATTCGTGTTCCATACTATTGCCTCAACTTTAGACTTTATAGGGAAAACTTACACCGATGCTGAAACCTCCATCATTGTCGTGATTTATAGATTAATTTTCTAGATAATCCATAAGAAACATCCTCTTCAACCATCAGTCAGATATTGACTTCCAATTTGAATCCAAATTTATTGATGTGGTGATCTAGAACTTTCTAGACTTTGTCCAATTTTGGAGGGATCCAATACTGGTTTTAGATTCAATAGATTGTGTGTAGAAGGTTATTGTGGAAGTTCTTATTTTGGAAAGAAGGGCATTTTCATAATTATCCATATTTTAAGGGTTATTTTAGTAATGTGTCATTTTCTTAATATTTTATTATTATTTTTCAAAAAATAAATAAATAAATAAATTTTTTCTAAAACTTTTTCATGAGAGGATCATTTTTCTTTCTTGAGCATATTAAAACTCATTCTAGATAAAAAATTAAAAATGCGGAAAGTTTCTAATAAATTGGAAAAAAGAATTCCATTTGCGTATTTTTGTTTGCCTCTTCTTTTTCAATCTTTTTTTAAATGCCTTAAATCTTTAAATTAATTATTAGGGTATAGAAATTACTTCCTTAAGATGCTGTTCTTGCTTAAATGCATTAATTCTCTTGCTTAAATGCATTAATTCATTCTCTTGGTTTCCTTGGGTTAGTTTTATTGGTTTCCTTAGGTTAGTTTTATCCTTACTTTGGATTGTTGCACTCGCATTTTGTGATACATAATACTTCTCTATGTTATGCTACACACACCATGTTAACATGTTTATGTCAGGATTATGAAATATGGTTGAATAAAGTATGTTATTCATGAAATAACAGAGTTATGACCTGCATCATACGTATATGCCATGATTTATGTCAAGTTTTTTTTTGTGGCGTGAGGGTACACTAGTTGAAGGCTAGGTCAAATGATATGTATACAAACTCGCTTTGGAGTCCATGCACGCATGCAAGGGTCGTATGTAGAGCAGTACTTCACATCCAATTTCAGCCCGAACTTGAAAGTGAGACCAAGGCCATGATGATAATTAAAGTATAGGTCTCAATAATGATTACATATAATTGCATTTCCTAATCCCAATAGTGAGTTTACTGAGTGAATATATCGTAAAATACTCAAATCATGTTCTACTCTTATTTTTCGGGGAAAGGTAAGGTA
>NC_036643.1:7313021-7313875 GCF_002806865.2 Cucurbita pepo subsp. pepo
CCTTAGTACAAAGAATTGCTAGATAATATATGAAGGTTAGTAAAATTTATGGATTTTATGGAGAGATAACTACTTCAAATACTAAGATAACACTATTGATAAACCAACCTTGTAATTGTTACAAATGGTTTGATCATATCATTCATGTGAAGACAAGTGAGTGGGGGTAACCTATACCATGAGTTTGTATGAGACTAGACCAAAAAATATTTAATCTCTCTTTATAAATCAATTAATTGAGAAGATTAATAATTCACATGATTATCATATGCGACTCGATTTTAATACTGAGTGAGTTATGAACTCCTACCTGTGATTTGCTGGAGTGAAAGTCTTGTAACCTTCAATATACCTACAATTTCTAATATCAGTTATACATATTGTTCATACTTATACCGAGGTTATATTGAATGTTATTTATCATTCTTCATGTCATTCATATCATGCTATACATGCAATTCACACGACATAACGTAACATTTTTCATGCTTTCAACATAACGTTTCATAATGCACAAGTCATACAGCAAATATCTTACCAGTCACATAATGCAACCAAGCATAACACACCACATCACATTATATTGCATATCAATTCATGCAAGACAACATAACGTTCACGTTGCATAACATTTACGTATTAAATCATAACAGTCTCAACATACAAATTATGACATGTGTGAAACCATGGGCATGTGCCAACATACAACATACAATTTCTATAACCTACGACGGTAGGGCTACTTACTCGATTTGCCTAGGCCGAAGCTACTACGACCCCTTGATGCTAGTGCTACTTAACGCTGCTCTGTGAAATTTAATTCCACCTAAGGTGTCAAAAAATCATGTGAGTGG
>NC_036643.1:7318408-7341632 GCF_002806865.2 Cucurbita pepo subsp. pepo
AGACCCTAAAGCGATGTTCCTGGTATGTGTTGAGCTTGGTTAATTCCTTTCCCTTAGGTGTTGGCTTGTTGCGGACCATATGCCATTGATTTTGTAATCCAAAACCGTGAGGATAATTTGTTATAGGTGATAGTTGTTGATTGTATGAGGTTTGTCTCTTCCATGAGAAGTTAGATGGTTTCTCTAACCTGTGTTATAAGTGTTTGGGAAGAGATTATTTTTCTGGATTCCTTGACTAACTTGATACCCATATAAAAAATTGAAGTCGAATTACTTGGACATTGATCAAAAGTGTGTTCTTCTCCCAAATATACACAAGATTTAGTTGTTGTTTGACTCATTATATAGTAGCAGTCTAGAATGGTACATTAGTCATTGAGCCTTGTACCAATGCTAGATTTTATAGAATATTAGTAACAAAAGCTAATTGATAGTTAATAGAGGTCAAAGCATCAACTTCAAGTATTTCTTAGGTGTTCTTTCCCGGATTGCTCCTCACATCATCCTCTTGACAATTGTTAGATGCTATTCTTTCTAGAATCTCATAAGATTCATTGTACGTCTTTGATAAAATAACTATATTGGCTAAAGCATCTGCTAATTGTTTATTAGCACCATTCAATCAATGGTAGCAAGTCTCCATTTGGATACAAGTAAAAAGTCTCACTATCCTTGCAAAATTTGAGATATTAATTTTACTAACTCAACAAGCAAATGAACCATATAATTGGTTGTTTATTTGATTTTTAGATAACTGCGTCCAAAAATATAGACATTATTTAGATAACTACGAAAAAAATAAAGACAATACTTGGACCTCGTTTAGAATAGGATGTTTTGCATTTCATTGTTTTAAATCATTTGTATGTGTTTTTATTTTCTCTAAATTTTAGTATTTCGTATTTAAACACGTAAGACCATGGCTGTGTTTTCCAGAGAAGAAGTTGCTTTAAATGTTTTCGAAGTTTATGTAATAAATGATGTTCAATTTAAGAGTTATATTTCCACATTAAAGATGAGCATGAGACGTTAGTAGCGACTCTGAGTATATGGAAATTTAGGGTCGTTACACTACGTCCAAGGTTTCATGCGTTCTAAGAGGCATAGTCTGAACATGTATCCAGGGCTTCATACATTTCTTGTGATACAGTTCGAAGCCTATATTTAAGGTTTCTTACGCTCCAAGCGATGTAATCTGAAACCTACTTCTAAGGTTTCTTGTGTTCCAAGCGACGCAATTTGAAAGTCTATGCCCAAAGCTTCTTACATACTAAGCGACATAGTCTAAATACCTATACCCTACAGTTCATACATTCCATGTGGCATAGTCTTAATCATACTTTTTACATTCCAAACGATGGAATATAAAAACCTACATCCAAGGCTTCTTATATTTCAAGAAATATAGTCTGAGTCATGAATATGCTCCACATGGAAGGTTTAAGGGTTTCTTGAGTATCTAAGTTCGAGGACCTTTGTTCTTTATTCTTGTGTGGTACCTAGCATTCTTCTTGTCAAAATTGATATAAGGCTTGTGTTAGCCTTTCCTTTTCTTAAGCCCTACTCAAATTACATAAATTATGAACTCATCATAGTAATATGCATGAGCCATTCAGAGTATCGTGAAGTCATAACATGTCCCATGAAAGTTCTAGAAGGATCTTAAATTTGGTTAGGAGTAATTAGGGATAATCTTATCCTTTCCTATTAAGCTTTTACTTATAACCCTCCTAACCCTAAAATGTTTTAGAACCTTTGAGATTATAATCATTCTTAAGGTCATACTTAAGTTTCTTAGGACTTAGAAAACTTCTTAAGCTCATTACAGAAGTATTTTGATCATTTAACCTATTTTCTTTGTTTAGCTTATTGACCTCATTCAAACTTGTTGAAACCTCAAATCAACCTTTATGTCCTTATCAATAGATCTTCGTTAGATCCTTCAGTCATTTGGACGGTATTAGAAGTTTGAAATATCTTAAAGAAATTTAGCCTCTAAACGTGTTTCAATTACTTTGAAACTTTACATAATCCTTGATTATCATGAAATAGACCGAATATAAAATTTAATGGTATTTAGAGGTTACTTGGGTCTTGAGCCAAAGGTAACCGTCATAGGGGCATTTCGGTCATTTTGCATCATTATGTAGTTTAGCTACTTATCTCTATCCAAAACCCCTAAACTTCATGTATACCATTAAAATGTCATATATTGCTCAATTGTAAAATTTTATAGACAACAGAGTTTTTTATGTTACTTGAATCTCAAGAAAAACACTCGGTTTAAGTCCTTAACTCGTGGCTTTTGGTTATTTTTTTCATCTCCCATTAATTCTTACTAATGGTTTGTACTGAAAACCAAAGGATTCCTCTGATTATTTCTTAAGACAAATCAAGCTTAGCTACTTACTTCATCCTTGACGTTCAGGTCCTCGGTTCTCGAGCTTTCAATATCTGAATTACTCCAAATTTTCTTTGGTATTTCTATCTTTAAGTATTGCTTTAGAACCGTTCTGAGTTTCTTGAGAACTTATCTACACTGAGTTTAACTAAAGAAAACATGAGGCAGGATCAGGTTTGGATCGGTGTTAAACTACCCATACCTTTGCCATTTTCCCCGAGGTAGGGGAAGAAGACAAGATTGGCCAGCGTCGACACCTATGAAAATCGATCTTCCCAACCTTGTATAGTGCCCTTCGCCTCTTGATTTCTTTATAGAACTTGATGATGGTGTTGCAATGAAGATTTAGGGATTGATTTCATACTGTTTAGTGAGTTGTAGATTAAGTTACGACCCTCGAAAGTTCACTAAAAAACTTAAATCTTGCCGAGTTAAAACCCAGAAACTCGTTATGATAAGAATCACGGTGTTCCAAATGGACCTATTGCCAAGAAGATTCAAAAAAATATGTCAACAACAGAATTTGAACCTACGTGTGGAGAGATCAATTGATTTCAAACCTATCGCATTTGCAACTCAAGCACATCAACATTTGTAGAAAGAACTATTTTTAATTTTATAAATTATTTAAAAGTCAAATGGTCAATTTGACTTATTCTTTGGTGGAGATTAAAGGGGGATCGGGAATAAATCCCGTCCACAAACGTCTTTTGTCGGGAGACTATAAATACCAACAATATGTTATGTAAAATTCATATTGGTGGATGAATGTAGTCCAGATCTCAAATTGAGACGTTTTCCTTAGAAATTCGAGTATCATATTTGTCATTTCTAAGTTTCAAGCGATTCTTGTGGTCGAATTGCACCCGAGCCATTCAATCAAGCCTTGATCAAGTTCGATTGTGGAGTGACTCAATTTAGAACAAGGTTTTCAAATCTTGCTCCTAGATCTTCGATCATAAGAGGTAATCTAATTCTAGCCTTATCTCCTTGTTGATCCAAATTTCGTATAAGGAGGTGTTAATTACTTTGATTCAAGGGTTCTTGCTTCAACAAAAGCTTGGATCGTTGGGTTGAGGATTAGGGTTACCTTATCAATTTGGTATCAGAGCCTAGGTTTACATCTTTGTGGCCGGCTCTAGAATTGATTTTATCTTTCATTTCTGCTATTGTTTATCTTTTCTTTAAATCTGTCCATTTATTTTCTTGCTGTCATTTCCGCCATTATTCATAACTTTTCACTTTGTTCTCATTTTCTTCCTAAAGATCACGTTGAGATCTTGAAACAAACAAAAAAAAAAAGAAATAATAAATCTCATCATATTTGTTCTTACGATTGTGATAATAGACTATCTTTATCATTTTTTTTAGATCATTTGCATGTTTATTTGAAGATCAAATAAACTTCGATTCACATCTTTTTCTTAATCCATCTAAATCTAGAACTGTTGTGTTTGATATTTTTTTTTTCTCATAATCTACGCTTGAAGATAACTTCTAAATTTCCCGAATTCTGTAAACAGGAGAGTTAGATCGTTCTTAAAATCATCACGTCCTTTCTTTTGTGTCTTTATTTGTTTGTTCACTTCTTGGTTTATTTTGTTGTTATTTCATAATTAACTCATCTCGATTACCTTGAATAGCTTGCTACTATCAGAATTGTTTTACCCATATATTAGCTTACCTTGATCATAATTTAGTCACTTTCCCAAACAGCCTACCTTTGTGTGTATAAACACGAGTGTCCCTGAGTGTAAAATCAGTGAGTTGAGTGTCTGAGGTCCTAAACATATTTCACTACTGTTTGTACAATCATGAACCAAGACGAGGAAACTGGAGGGGAGATCAATGATCTAGTTTTAGAAGTCCAGAAGAATGAGGAGGAACTGGAAGATGGGATTCATTTGGCACTTATAACAAGAAGACTTATTAAAACTCAAGTTACGGAGAATGATGTTGATGATCAAAGAGACAACTTGTTCCACATGCGGTGTTTCGTCAAGGGGACTGCTTGTAGTCTTGTCATTGATAGTGGAAGTTGCACCAATGTTGTAAGTACCATGTTGATCAAAAGGTTACAAATTCCAACCCAAGATCATCCTAAACATTACAAGCTCCAATGGCTCAATAATAGTGGAACAATTAAGGTAGTTTCCCAAGCTTTAATATCTTTTACTTTGGGAAAATATAAAGATGAAGTTCTTTGTGATGTGCTACCAATGCAAGCGGGAGATATATTGCTTGGCCGACCATGGCAATTTGAAAGGAGGGTTATGTATGATGGCTATTTGAAAAGGTATTCTTTTGTAAAAGATGGTAGAAAATCCACTCTTGTACCTTTGAGTTCTACAAAAGTATTTACTGATCAATTAAAGTCGGAGGAAAGAAAGAAAAAGTTTGAGGAAAAAGAGTTAAAAGAAAAACTATAGTTGAGTGAAAAAATAGAGAAAAAAGAAGAATGAAAAAAGAGATGAAATTGAAGAAAAAAAGGAAGAGAGAGAGAGTTATTTGGTTACAGTTGGAGAGGTGAGAAGGTTTTCACAAAAATGAGCTTTGTACTTATGTACAATGAAGGATTTTTGGTCTCTAACTATAACAACTTGGCTTTGCCTAGTGTTTTTCAATCTCTTTTGCAGGAATTTGAAGACATGTTTCAAGATAAAGAAATACCTCCCATTAGAGGTACTGAACATAAAATAGACTTCATTCCAAGGACTGTCATTTCTTATAAGCCAGCTTATCGAGTCAATCCAACCGAGACAAAAGAAATTCAAAGGCAAGTGGAGGAGCTCATGGAAAAGGGCTATGTACGAGAAAGTTTGAGTCCATGTGCTATACGAGAGTTATTGGTGCCAAAGAAAGATGAAACTTGGCGCATATGCATGGATAATAGAATCATCAACAAAATCACGGTAAAATATCGACATCCTATTCCTAGGTTAGACGATATGCTTGATTTATTGCATGATTCGTGTCTATTTATAAAAATTATTTTGAAATCTGGATATCATCAAATTAGAATGCACGTAGGAGATAAATGGAAAACAACTTTCAATATTAAGTTTGGATTGTATGAATGGCTTGTTATGCCTTCTAGGTTAACTAATGCTCCTAGTACACCTATCGCTTAATATATAATGTTTTGAGAAAATATCTGAGAAAACATGTTGTGGTTTATATTGATGAATATTATAATTTATTTGAAGATTTTGCTTGAGCATGTGGAGCATGTTAAATTAGTTTTGATTACACATCGAAAAGAGAAATTTAATTTTAATTAGGGTAGTTTTTGCATGGAAAAAGTTCACTCTATTGGCTTCATAGTTGGTAAAAGTAGAGTAGCATTAGATAGAGACAAAGTTAAATTCATTATGGATTTGCCAACACCAAAAAGTGCACTTAAAGTTCATAGTTTTCATGAGTTAGCTAATCTCTATAAGAGATTTATAAATGATTTTAGAACCATAACTCAACCATTGAATGACTTAGTGAAAAAGAATGTTGTTTTTAAATGGGGAGAAATGCAAGAGAATGCATTCAATTTGCTTAGGAAGAAATTAAGCAATGCATCATTATTTGTTTTGCCTAGCTTTTATAAAACTTTTGAAATTGGATGTGATGCATGTTGTTTGGTCATAAGTGCTGTTTTAATTCAAGATGGAAAGCCGTTAGTGTATTTTAGTGAAAAACTAAATGGGGCAACATTGAAATACCTTACCTATGATAACTGTTTGTAGTTCATATATTGCATGTGCCCGCAACACTACTTATGGCCTATAGGATTTGTGATCCACTTTGATCATGAAAACTTGAAGTATGTGAAGGGTCAAAGAAAACTAAACCGTAGACATGCAAAGTGGGTGGAGTTTATTGAAACATTTTCATATGTCATCAAGTATAAGCAAGGTAAGGATAATATGGTAGCTCATGTGTTATCTAAAAGGTACGATCTCTTTACTTCTCTTACTACAAAAATTCTTGGATTTGAGCCTATTACATAATTATATACAGATGACCGGGACTTCAAAACTATTTATGCATCTTGTCTTGCAAAAAAAAGCGGTAGATTATTATGTGTTTCATAAATTTTTAATTAAGAAAAGTATGCTTTGTATTCCTAATTGCTCTATAAAAGATTTGTTTTTGAGAGAAGCATACGGTGGTGTCTTAATGGGACATCTCAGGATTAATAAAGTTTATAAGATGTTGCATAAACACTTCTTTTGGCCGAAAATGAATCACGATGTCCATAAGTTTTGTAGTAAATGTTTTAAACGCAAAGAAACTAAATCTAGATCATAACCAAACGAATTTTATACTCCTTTGAATGTACCTAACAAACATTGGACTAATATATCTATAAAATTTATTCTTAGTTTACTACACACTAAAAATGGTAAAGATTGTATTTTTGTTGTGGCAGATATATGTTGGGTTTTATGTTCTAAAACTCATAGTTTGTAAACAAAAAATATATTCTATTTTCAATAAAGTTATTATTGTTGTTTATTCTGTAAAGATTGTTATTGAATAAAGTGAACTTTACGATCATTAATCTAAATCCAATAAACTAAGAATACTCTGGCTATAGTATGATTACTTCAACTATATGTAGAGACATAAGAGTGGATCAAGTTTAAGTATATAGTCAAAATGATCTATAGTATAAGGATAAGGCTGAGTACCTTATTCTGGGGACACTATGGATGCGGCTCACTTTTGTATATGATATAAACAATGTGATCACTAAATTGTACATGTGGAGACATGTGAGTGGGGGCATCCTATGCAATGAGTATTGCATAAGATCGGACAATGAAGAAAACCACTCTCACTTTATAATGTCGTTTACTGTTGAGACTGATTTTCTTTTCATTCGATGACCTAGGTAACTCGATCTAAATCCTGAGCTAACAATGAACTCCTGTTTATTCGGAATTATCCTTAGATTTGCATGGGTGAGAGTGGCTCGAGTTTTCTATCTCAATAGGCCTCCCATTTCAGGGGTAAGACTGGGTGAATAGCTGGGGACGTGGGGTGCAAGATGGAATTCACTCATACCCACTTTTAGGGATAGAAGAGAGGTAGTTCCCTTAAATACTGACTCTAGGTCTTGAACAAGTGGCCCTACCCTCTCATTGGCCGGAGAGGGATTCGGTTTACTGGTTGGACCACAAACCAATTGTTCATAAGAGGATCAGTGGGACATAAGGAAAAAGAAGTAACTTTAGGGGTAAAACGGTAAATTGACACAGCTCTAGTTACGAACAACCTGTGAAGGATAGACTTACTAATCATGCTTATATCAAATGGACAAAAATATATCTATAGTGAGGGGAGTGCAACTACTAGGCTATAGTGGAGTGTCCTAGTAGTTAACTAATGTTGGTTAACAAGGTTAATGAGTTTAACCGGTTAATCTTGGATCGTTGGAGCCCATGATCTATAGGTCTATTAGGTCTCTCTGCTAGGTCATATCGGACTAAACCATAGAACACTGTGACGGGTGAGTTTAAAGTGTTTGAATTCAAATTAGGGAATATGCGCTACAATATACAATATATTTAACCGCATTTTTGTTTTATTTACGAATTAAACAAAAAGAGAGAATCTGAAATATTTAAATAAGATTTAAATATCTTAATCAATTATGTGTCCCAGTTGATTGGGATTGACATTTGAATTAATATTAAATATTAATTAAATAGTTTAATTAATCATTTAATGTTACCTTAATTTGAAATTCATCATTCAAATTAATTGTTGAATTAAAATGAAGAAAGTCAAAATGTTGACTTCATTTAATGGAAAAATACATGTTAGTGGAATTTTGAGGTGTCAAAATTTGGTTTAACCAAACTTGCATGCTTTCCAAATAAACCCCACAAGTTTGAGTGGTATTTTGAGTGTCAAAATTTGGTTAACTCAAACATGCATGCTTGCCACATAATCCCAAACATTTGAGCGGAATTTTAAGTGTCAAAATTTGGTGATCTCAAATTTGCATGAACATGCAAACATGACTCTTTAAATAGAGTGATTATGGTACATGGAAGTTCTTCTTCTTCTTGGTGAAAAACCTTGAGAAAAACCTCTCACAAACACTCTCTTCACATATACAAAATCCCTCCCAAGTTTAGCCACTCACCGGATTCCACAATCCCGTTCTAAGATCGGAGGATAGTGGAGAAGACACTAGTGGTGGTTCGAAACTGGTTCGTGAGGAAAAATGAGTTTGAACTACAAAAGGTTAGTATCTAAACTCATTAAATTTTAATATTTATAAACATACTAGTTATTTACTATAATTGATGTTCTAAAAGTGCCTAAGATCCAAATTGCTTCCGCATGTATTATATTAACACTATCAATATATTTATTAAAATGAGTCAAAATGGATGATGCAAAGCATGCCGCTGACTTATTCTTTAAGAAATAGTTTAGGGATGTAATACACTTCATTTGCTCCCTATTCCTTCTAATTTTATTTTTTTGAGTGAAGCATTTCAAAAGGAGGTGAATTTCAAGAGGAAGTGAAAGAAAGAAGGTGATGAATTTGCTTCTTATTCCTTCTAATTTCCTTCTCATATATTTTGTGAGTGAAGCATGTAGATTTGATCAAAACATTTCAAAAGATTTTTGTGAGTGAAGCATCAGATTTGATCAAAACATTTTAAAAAGAGGTGAAGGAAAGAAGGTGATGAATTTGCTTCCTATTCCTTCTAGAATCCTTTTGAAGAGGGGAAGATGATAAGGACCTATTGCCAAGAGATTAAAAAAATGTCAAAAAAATATATCAACAAAAGAACTTCAACCTACACACAGAGAAATCAAGCAGTACTGATAAGATAAGGAATCAACTACAAGGGGAATAAGATTTGGATTACCTTGTTGATCGAATATCTCAAGCCAAGAACACTTTGTTTGAGATTCGAATCACTCCAGAAGCAAGATCGATCATGTCTAGCTTCAATGATTCTTGTTGATCAAATATCTCAAGACAAGAACACTTGATTGAGATTCAAATCACTCCACAAGCAAGATTGATCATGTCGAGCTTGAATGATTCTACATGCAACCTAAACTACATAGAGTTGCAAAGAAACTTAGCCGTGGCTAAAGAAAGCACAAATGCTACCACCCAAAATTTATAACCATCAAACTTCATTCCTCTTCAATGTGACATGAATTGCAACCTCTTTTGATAATTTTGACAACATTTTCTTCACATCTTCATTGAAGTATATTGTATGAATGATGTCTCTTGGTTCATATCAAGTACCCACTCAAGCACATCAATAGTTGTAGAAAAAACTATTTTTAATTTCATAAATTATTTAAAAGTCAAATAGTCAATTTGACTTATTGTTTTGCGGAGATTAGAGGGGATCAGGAATAAATACCGTCCACAAAGGTCTTTTGTTGGGAGACTATAAATACCTACAATATGTTAGGTAAAATCCAGATTGGTGGATGAATGTAATCCAGATCTCAAATTGAGACGTTTCCCTTAGAAATTTGAGCATCATATTTGCCATTTCTAAGTTTCAAGCAATTCTTGTGGTCGAATTGCACCCGAGCCATTCAATCAAGCCTTGATCAAGTTCGATTGTGGAGTGACTCAATTTAGAATAAGGTTTCCAAATCTTGCTTCTAGATCTTCGATCATAAGTGGTAATCTAATTCTAGCCTTATCTCTTGGTTGATCCAAATTTCGTATAAGGAGGTATTAATTACTTTGATTCAAGGGTTCTTGCTTCAGCAAAAGTTTGGATCGTTGAGCTGAGGATTAGAGTTGCCTTATCACGTTATTAGTCCGGCTAAACACTTTTAGCTCTAGATTCCTTCATGAGATTTCTTTCTTATCTTTTTCTCGAGCTTAAGAAATAATTTTGGAAGGATAAATTCTTGTATGTTCCCTGAATTCCCTTATTCTTTTTCTCGATAGAATATCCATTTTATCGCAGATTCTTTAAATTATTGGCAAACTCGGTAGAGAGCTCTTCAGCCCTCGACTTCTTTATGAAACCTTCTTTTCTCATCCCTACGAATTTATGGTACCCTTGGATTGAAGCCTAATGAACCGCGGTGGATGAATTTGGAGTTTTCCTCAAATCCTCAAATCCATGAATTTGGAGTTTTCCTAATGAACCGCAGTGGATGAATTCATGAATTTTTTTTTTTTTTTTTTTTTTTAANATCGATTGGAACTTATTTAGAGGGACAACATTGCCCATTGCACCATTGGATTTTTTGAACTTTTCCTTCCCGCAACCATGGCAACTTGAATTGGGTAATGGTGTGTTTGGGCCATTTGGAGCTGTTAAATCCTTCCTCTATCTTAGTGTGGATAGTTTAAAGAAAAAATGGTTAACCACCTTCCTTAAATTGAGAAGAAACCCAAGGGAGAGAAGCTCATAGTCTAGGGTTTATTTCTCATGCACAAGTAACTTTCATAGCTCCATTCTTGTCCCAAAATCTTACCTAAATCTTCATATTTATAGATGGAGTCTTGAGTAATCTTGAACCTCTAGAAATGACTTGAAACTTCTAAAATGTCCATAAAAAATATCTTATCGGACGAGGACGTTGCCGATATTGGTTTTGAATTTTGACCATTGAATAGAATGAACTTCGTGTTTTCTTGAACCTAATGAATTTTTTGCTCGATGAAATGGTTGTATTTGGTGATGCAATCAATTTTCTGAGGCTAGCCAAATATGATGCCGATATTTTCATGGTTAGGGTATTTTTGTAATTATCTTGAACTTCAAGGATATTTTTGGCAATTTTAACCTTTTTTATTTATTATTATTTTATTTTATTTTTCAACAAAATCCATAAATTATCTAAAAGTCACCCCTTTTTTGGTAATTATCTAAAATCCCTTCTCCATAAGAAATTACAAATCCAATAACTTACTTAAAATTTGAAAAAATGCCCCTTGTATCTTTTTTTTTTTTTTTTTTTTTTNACCTTATCCAAAGGCCTTAGATGTTTATGTATCAAGTTAGGGCATTGAAATTTTCTTCCTCGAGCCCTTGTAACTTTTCTTAGGTCTCTTAATCCATTTCTTGATTTCTTTAAACCTTACTCGAACATCTTAAACTTACTTGAATTAACTTATCGAGTATTACAAAATGGTCTCTGTAATGTACTTTTGAAACACAACTTAGAAGTGTTACATTCATGTGGTATAAAAAGACATCGAAGGAAGGAAGAGAAGAGAGAGTAGAAAGGCCACACTGTTCATTCTAAAATAGGTGCATATTTGCACCCATGAATGGCAACCATTCAAATTTCTCTACCTTATTTTTGTTATTTTTATTTAAATTTCATGAATTTTGACTTCTATATCCAAATGGTTTTACACTAATCTACTAATCTACCCACATTAAAAGTGGCTATAAATCGCAAAATTCCGCCCACCGGTGATCAGTTTGTCTGACCACTATCGCCGTTGCTCGGTGGCGGCGATGGAGGAGTACGTTTGGCCAACACACTTTCTTCTTGCCGCTACAAAATAAAAAAATTCAAGAAACATATTATATAAAACGTTAGAAGTTAAGGATTTGGCTCATTAAAAAAATTTCTAGTGCCCCCTTTGAAAGAAGAAAGCGTACCGATTTGTCAACGGGCGGGTTGACCTTCGTGGGAGGCAGATGTGAGACATCAAGGTGGGTATCTTCAGACGGTGATGATATCGTGTTAACATGGAAACCTAGAAACATTGAAATGGGGAACCTCTCTTCATCATCAACAAGGGTCTCCTTGGTTCTTTTCATTCATTGCTTCTCCTTTTATATGAGTTGAATGAAATTATAGTCCTACCCCTTTCATTTTCCTACTAAACCAACTTGTTCATTTTCCTACCCCTTTCACACACTTGAATCATTCTTTGCATAGCCTCTCATCCCACATTCATACTTGGTCTTAGGGGAGAATTTCTTTTATATGAGAAGTTACTTTTTTTTAACTCCAATAGGAAATCACTTACTAAATATTTTTTTAAATACTTAAGGTACGTGCTACTTCTATTTCATGTTAAAACAAGTCATTCATTTATGGCGGACGACGACATCGCAACTCGAGACCATGACACATGCATAGGATAGTCGCATTTATTTTTCTTAGACTTAAGTTAGAATATGATGTTTTTAATTTAATCGTTCATTTATTTTATTTAGTTCTTTTTGGTGTCGTTTTAAAGATTTTTTCGAACACGTAAGTTCATGGTTGTGTTTTAAGATGAAGGTTATGTTTTATGAAAGTTCAAATGAAGTATTTCTGCATTCAATGTTCATGATATGTGTACAATAGCGACCTTAGATTAAGTAGAAAATTTCGGATCATTGTACTGGGATATTAGACATTGTTGATAAAAAATAATATAAAATAATTAGTAAGAGGATTAGGAACTATTAATTATTTGTTTATATAAAATTCTTAAAATATTTTAAAATAGAAACTCTCATTTGGCTTCTCAATTAATTTTTAACACTTGTAAAGATAAAAAGAAAAAGAAGATGAGAGGCAATTGTAGCTAACACAAGTCCAATTGCATTTGGAATTGAGCGGTTACATTTAACTACCATTTTAAATGGTCCCTGTCACCCCATTATTTATCGGAATGTTTATTATTAATTTTAAGGATTTCTAAATTAAATATTCTCTTTCATTGTAAAGAGTGTCTTTGGATCCTTAATAAAATCGTTTGAAATGCCAATGTTGAGTATTCAAAGTTCAACCCAAATACTAATTTTGTGATTTAGATTTTGTTCAACTAGATCAATAAATAAATTCATTCAAACCCAATTAATTTCAAAACAAAAAGTATTTCCTTACATCCCAAGGCAAATTCATTTGAATTTTCCCCTTCACAAACTCAACGGTTTCCGCCGGCTCGTGTCAAATTTCTAGTCTCACCTAATTTTTGAATTTATTGTCCATCGTCTAATGATTTCATTGCTATAGATCCAGTGTAGGTCGAGATAGTTAAAGGTTGGTATTGTCCAACCATGGTGTCAAAAGTGAAAAGTTTTCTTGATCTGACCAAATATTAAAAGGGATTTATTCAAGACTATTCATAGATCGCATTACACATAACTAAGTTGACTAAGAGAGGGAAGACTTTTAAGTGGAATCAAGCATGTTAAAAGAGTTTCTAGGAGCTCAAGACGTGGTTGGTGATGGCACAGTACTCACTATACCTAATTGCACTAAAAAATTGGGGATTTAAAGTAATGCTTCGAAGAGAGGTTTGAATTGTGTACTCGTGTAGAACGAAAGAGTCATTGTCTTTGCATCGCGACAATTGAAGGACTATGAACGTAATTATATGGTGTTTTCTCTGAAGATATGGAGGTATTATGAAAACATACAAGTATATATAGATCATACGAGTCTAAAGTACCTATTTATGCAAAAGGCGTTAAATATGTAGCGACGAAGAAGGTTTGAGTTGGTGAAGGATTATAACATAGATATTATGCCACCTTGACATTCACTGAAGCTCTGAGTGGTGAAACGACTCATTCATCAGTACTGCTTATAAGACAGACGAGAATCTAGTACGTTTTAAATTAGCTTAAACAGAGGTTAAGGTCAGGCAAGGATGACCCAGCTAGCTTAGATGATAATTCATTCGACTCTGAAGCAGAAAATCACTATAGCTTAGAGAGAAGATCCTTTATTTGCTAAGGTTATCCGCCAACAAGAGTTTGAATGAGCAAAGACTTGGGGTGGCAAAACCGTATTGGGTCCAATATGACAATGAGATCAAAAGGGAAATTCAATATGAAGCCCATGAGAAAACATATAAGAATCATCCCGGAGCTACAAAGATGCATCAGGATTCGAAGACATGCTAATGGTTTCCTGGGATGAAAAAAATATTGCAAAATACATGAGTAAATATTGCAAAATACATGAGTAAGTGCCTAACGTTTCAATAAGTCTAGGCATTAAGGCAGAAGCCTCCTGGATTACTACTACTTCTAAACGTGCCTCAATGAAAATGGAAAAATGTACCCATGAACTTCGTTACCAAATTACCTGAAACAAGAAAAGGACTTACGGTATTATGGGGCACTGTATACGGTTGACCAAATCGACACATTTCATATCTGGAAAGCCAACCTATTCAGTTGGTAGGTTGGCATAGATGTATCTAAAGGAAGTTGTATGATTACATGGCNGACGAAGAAGGTTTGAGTTGGTGAAGGATTATAACATAGATATTATGCCACCTTGACATTCACTGAAGCTCTGAGTGGTGAAACGACTCATTCATCAGTACTGCTTATAAGACAGACGAGAATCTAGTACGTTTTAAATTAGCTTAAACAGAGGTTAAGGTCAGGCAAGGATGACCCAGCTAGCTTAGATGATAATTCATTCGACTCTGAAGCAGAAAATCACTATAGCTTAGAGAGAAGATCCTTTATTTGCTAAGGTTATCCGCCAACAAGAGTTTGAATGAGCAAAGACTTGGGGTGGCAAAACCGTATTGGGTCCAATATGACAATGAGATCAAAAGGGAAATTCAATATGAAGCCCATGAGAAAACATATAAGAATCATCCCGGAGCTACAAAGATGCATCAGGATTCGAAGACATGCTAATGGTTTCCTGGGATGAAAAAAATATTGCAAAATACATGAGTAAATATTGCAAAATACATGAGTAAGTGCCTAACGTTTCAATAAGTCTAGGCATTAAGGCAGAAGCCTCCTGGATTACTACTACTTCTAAACGTGCCTCAATGAAAATGGAAAAATGTACCCATGAACTTCGTTACCAAATTACCTGAAACAAGAAAAGGACTTACGGTATTATGGGGCACTGTATACGGTTGACCAAATCGACACATTTCATATCTGGAAAGCCAACCTATTCAGTTGGTAGGTTGGCATAGATGTATCTAAAGGAAGTTGTATGATTACATGGCGTACTAGCCTCCGTTGTGTCAAATAGGGATGTTCAATTTACTTCTTGATTTTTGAAGAGCCTCCCGGAGGCANGGTGAAACGACTCATTCATCAGTACTGCTTATAAGACAGACGAGAATCTAGTACGTTTTAAATTAGCTTAAACAGAGGTTAAGGTCAGGCAAGGATGACCCAGCTAGCTTAGATGATAATTCATTCGACTCTGAAGCAGAAAATCACTATAGCTTAGAGAGAAGATCCTTTATTTGCTAAGGTTATCCGCCAACAAGAGTTTGAATGAGCAAAGACTTGGGGTGGCAAAACCGTATTGGGTCCAATATGACAATGAGATCAAAAGGGAAATTCAATATGAAGCCCATGAGAAAACATATAAGAATCATCCCGGAGCTACAAAGATGCATCAGGATTCGAAGACATGCTAATGGTTTCCTGGGATGAAAAAAATATTGCAAAATACATGAGTAAATATTGCAAAATACATGAGTAAGTGCCTAACGTTTCAATAAGTCTAGGCATTAAGGCAGAAGCCTCCTGGATTACTACTACTTCTAAACGTGCCTCAATGAAAATGGAAAAATGTACCCATGAACTTCGTTACCAAATTACCTGAAACAAGAAAAGGACTTACGGTATTATGGGGCACTGTATACGGTTGACCAAATCGACACATTTCATATCTGGAAAGCCAACCTATTCAGTTGGTAGGTTGGCATAGATGTATCTAAAGGAAGTTGTATGATTACATGGCGTACTAGCCTCCGTTGTGTCAAATAGGGATGTTCAATTTACTTCTTGATTTTTGAAGAGCCTCCCGGAGGCATTGAGAATATAGTTGAAATTGAATAATACGTTTTAGGTTATGTGCATGAGAATTGATTTTACTAGCAGTTAGGATACTCAATTGTGCCCATAGAGTTCACTTATTAATTATCAGTCAGGTGACCATTCAGATGACACAATTTGTGGCATTATATGGGCGCTAGGTGTGACACCCAACATTTTGAGAGGAAGTAGGTAATCAAAAAATGCTGGGTCTAGANGAAGCAGAAAATCACTATAGCTTAGAGAGAAGATCCTTTATTTGCTAAGGTTATCCGCCAACAAGAGTTTGAATGAGCAAAGACTTGGGGTGGCAAAACCGTATTGGGTCCAATATGACAATGAGATCAAAAGGGAAATTCAATATGAAGCCCATGAGAAAACATATAAGAATCATCCCGGAGCTACAAAGATGCATCAGGATTCGAAGACATGCTAATGGTTTCCTGGGATGAAAAAAATATTGCAAAATACATGAGTAAATATTGCAAAATACATGAGTAAGTGCCTAACGTTTCAATAAGTCTAGGCATTAAGGCAGAAGCCTCCTGGATTACTACTACTTCTAAACGTGCCTCAATGAAAATGGAAAAATGTACCCATGAACTTCGTTACCAAATTACCTGAAACAAGAAAAGGACTTACGGTATTATGGGGCACTGTATACGGTTGACCAAATCGACACATTTCATATCTGGAAAGCCAACCTATTCAGTTGGTAGGTTGGCATAGATGTATCTAAAGGAAGTTGTATGATTACATGGCGTACTAGCCTCCGTTGTGTCAAATAGGGATGTTCAATTTACTTCTTGATTTTTGAAGAGCCTCCCGGAGGCATTGAGAATATAGTTGAAATTGAATAATACGTTTTAGGTTATGTGCATGAGAATTGATTTTACTAGCAGTTAGGATACTCAATTGTGCCCATAGAGTTCACTTATTAATTATCAGTCAGGTGACCATTCAGATGACACAATTTGTGGCATTATATGGGCGCTAGGTGTGACACCCAACATTTTGAGAGGAAGTAGGTAATCAAAAAATGCTGGGTCTAGAGATGTTATGATATGTGGAAGTCANACTACTACTTCTAAACGTGCCTCAATGAAAATGGAAAAATGTACCCATGAACTTCGTTACCAAATTACCTGAAACAAGAAAAGGACTTACGGTATTATGGGGCACTGTATACGGTTGACCAAATCGACACATTTCATATCTGGAAAGCCAACCTATTCAGTTGGTAGGTTGGCATAGATGTATCTAAAGGAAGTTGTATGATTACATGGCGTACTAGCCTCCGTTGTGTCAAATAGGGATGTTCAATTTACTTCTTGATTTTTGAAGAGCCTCCCGGAGGCATTGAGAATATAGTTGAAATTGAATAATACGTTTTAGGTTATGTGCATGAGAATTGATTTTACTAGCAGTTAGGATACTCAATTGTGCCCATAGAGTTCACTTATTAATTATCAGTCAGGTGACCATTCAGATGACACAATTTGTGGCATTATATGGGCGCTAGGTGTGACACCCAACATTTTGAGAGGAAGTAGGTAATCAAAAAATGCTGGGTCTAGAGATGTTATGATATGTGGAAGTCACTACAAGGGGAGTAAGATTCGGATTACCTTGTTGATCGAATATCTCAAGGCTAGAACATTGTTTGAAATTTGAATCACTCCACAAGCAAGATCGATCATGTCTAGCTTGAATGATTCTTGTTGATCAAATATCTCAGTGCAAGAACACTTGTTTGAGATTCGAATCACTCCACAAGCAAGATTGATCATGTCGAGCTTGAATGATTCCACATGCAACCTAAACTACATAGAATTGCACGTA
The DNA here is from genome assembly GCF_002806865.2 of Cucurbita pepo subsp. pepo. Lineage (NCBI taxonomy): Eukaryota > Viridiplantae > Streptophyta > Magnoliopsida > Cucurbitales > Cucurbitaceae > Cucurbita > Cucurbita pepo. The sequence goes on from NC_036643.1 coordinate 7,336,424, forward strand.
AACTTAGCCATTGGCTAAAGAAAGCGCAAATACTCCTTTTATATATTTTCCAAATCTACTTACAAATACATCATACATGGCTATGTATAGCCTAAAAATGAAACTAAAACTATTAAAGGCATTCCAAGAGGTGTAACATTCATACTTAATAGCCATAATTAACAATGATGTAATTGTAAGTTAAAGTAAACAAAAGTCTTAAAATACATTAAATGAAATACATTAACTCTAAATTACTCTAAATTGTAATCCACCCAAAATTTATAACATGAAACTTCATTCTTCTTCCATGTGGCATGAATTGAAATATTTTTTAATAATTTCAACAATATTTTCTTCACATCCTCATTGAAGCATATTGTATGATTGATGTCTCTTGGTTCATGTCAATGGAGCTGGAAATTTTAGTTTTTGCATGTTCCTAATTACTTAAAAAAAAATATTTTTTTTTTCAAACATTGAGCATAATTGTATCTTTCTTTGATAATTATAATGGTACCATTTTAGTTTCTTAAAATTTTCTAGGAAAGAATATGACACTTCAAAAGAAATTAGAAAAAACGAAAAAACTAATTGTAATCTTAAAAAAAATGATCTGAAGGCATTGACCACAAACGTGCGTCATACTTTTGGATCACGGTTTGCAAAAAAAGAAAGGTAGAGCGTCAGCCATCTAGTGGAGACACAAGTTATGAATTGCAGACTCGACTGCCTGTGTCCGACTAAAATCGTAAGCCGTACCCTATGCGTCTGACCCAAATGCAACCGCCTCTGCGCGTATGTAGCCGCACATGATATCTGTGCATGCGACCGCTTTGTGCATATGTTGGTCCGTGACCAATGAATGATACTTTTTTTTCCGTTCGTTTGACATTTATTTGTCTGGATTTAGATTTTGTTCAACTCGATGAATAAACAAATTCACTCAAACCCAACTAATTTCAAAATACACTCTACTCAAAACCCTTTCACAATTAAGTAATATTTTAGGTTTTAACATTTTAAGGGTAACAAATTAGGACAAAAAGAAAATATGTAAGTCATTGGAAATGCGAAGGTTAATATCATAAAACGGATATAGGCAAAGAACTCATGTCAATTTTCCTAATTAAAAAAAAATCAACTGACACAACATTTTTTTAGTAAAAAAATATCATTAAAGATTAGTTGTCATTCTCATAAAGAAAGAAAAAAAAAAAAACATGTACAAGGAAAACGATATTTACAAGACTATGAAATGAAAGAAACTATGTGGAAACAGAGGGAAGAGATCAAGGAGAAGTACCCGAGTAATTTCAATATTAAGACACTTTCGAGGACGAAAGTTTCATCTTGACGTGTATGATGTATGACGAAAAATAAAAAATAAATAAATAAATAAATAAAAGAAGCGAAACTTTGTGCCACGTTGCTAAAGCTGAGAAGTGGCGGGTTGGCCTCCACTATAAAAAAGAGAGGTCCCACACTTCATTTTATAATCCTAAATGAATGGTTCGAGCGAGTCAAAGAGTACACTTTTTGACGTCTCAAGACCAAAATTTTGGTTGATTTGCTCGGACTCTTTCCTCCTAGTTTCAATTTTTAGAAAGCGTTCAAAGTTAGTATGTATGACTACCTTCTAGCTAGTTAAATTTTTTTAATCGAGTTTAAATTATTTATACATATATTTATTTTATTTTTATTTAACTTTATAATTATCTATTCTCCAATAACTGTTTAAAATAATTTTAACTAATTTGAAGTTAATTTTTTTAAATATATATTCTAATTGAATTGTAATTGATATTTGAAAATAAATAAATAAATAAAGGTGGTATAAACTAATATTTTAAACAAAAAAAAAATTGAATAAATAACCTAAATATTAATTACGAACAANAGGATACCCGTATTCATTCACGATGGTATGGGCGCGTACACCACAAGGCAGGATAACTTTCATTATGTTTTATGTAATGCTGCCGTGACGGCTACCGTTTCTAACGGGTATCCAGCATAGAGAGCTACTAGAGCATGCTCGCTTGACAAGGAAAGGGGCCAGGGGTGTGCAAACCGACTCGTGGGTCCATACTCACTCGTATTGGCCATGTGTATGGTATGTGGTACACATCCAAGCTACCTGTTACGATAGTACCATAGGAAAATAGACTGTAATGCTAGGTCTCGTCANCACTCGTATTGGCCATGTGTATGGTATGTGGTACACATCCAAGCTACCCGTTAGGATAGTACCATAGGAAAATAGACTGTAATGCTAGGTCTCGTCATTGCATTCGCATGTTCTTGCATCATAACCTCGATAGGGGGTCGTCTACTAAGTATTCTTAAAACACTCAAGCCTCGTGCTACTATATTTTTCACATAAAGGCACGGCGCCGCTGTAAGACTGATGGAGGCTTTGCAACCACGAGTTCGTGACACGTGCATAGGATAGTTTCGCATAACAATTTAATAGTATAGGTTAGTATATGTTGAGTAGTATTTTCATTTGACAATAGTATATATTAGTATAGGTTCAATTGTATTTGCATTTGACCATAGTATAGATCAGTCTGGTCTGAGTTGTATTTGCATTTAATAAACTATAGGTTGATTTGTATTTGTATTTAATAAAGTTTAGGTTGAGTTGTATTTGCATTTAATAAAGCATAGGTTAGTATAGGTTCAGTTGTATTTATAATTATTAGGTCATTGGTTAGTATAGGGCGTTTAATTCAACAATGTTTTTCATTTTTTCTTTGTATTTGTTTATTCTCGATGTAATAAATGAGGCTGTTAATTTATAATAAGGGTGCATTAAAGTAATTCCGCATTAAATATCGGGTTAAATCTGAAGTAACAGTCTTCGGTTAAATAGAAAAATTTAGGGTGAAAATCTCTCCTTAAAGATGCGTTTTAAAACCGTGAAGCAAACAATATTACATAACATGCCAAAGTGGACAAAACGGACAATATTTACTAGCCATGAATTTGGATGTTTGAACATTCGACCACACCTTTTAAATTTTGATTTTGTTGTGATTCTCTCATTCTTATTAATCACATCTATTTTTCTTCACGTTTAAAGAAAAAAAAACATGTACAAGGAAAATGATCTTTAGAAGACTATGAAACCAAAGAAACTATGTGGAAACATTGGGAAGAGATCAAGGAGAAGTACCCGAGTAATTCCAATATTAAGACACTTTTGAGGACGAAAGGTTCATCTTGACGTTTATGATGTTCGAAAAAAATAAAAATAAAAAAATAAATAAAAGAACAAACTTTGTGCCACGTTGCGAAAGCTGAGAAGTGGCGGGTTGGCCTCCACTATAAAAAAGGGAGGTCCCCCACTTCATTTTATCATCCTAAATGAACGGTTCGAGTCAGTCAGATGGTACACTTTGGGTGTACAAAATATGGTCTACCATTATACGTGTATGCGTAAATTCAGATGACTTAAAAACAAGATTCAAACCAGAAAAAGCTATTGTATATCTACCTTATTATTTGAACTCTGATCTTTGAGCATAGTTCCTTAAGTTTTACTCGAGCAAGAGACTTGGTGAAAATGTCTCCAAGCTGTTCCTCTCTTCTGATGAAATGAATCTTGATGAGCCCCTGATCTGCACATTCCCGGATGTAGTGGAATCTTCCAAGCTTTTAGTTATATTGCACTTCCTGTTATTTTCTTCCGGCTCTCACCAGTGGTGAGCTGCTCAGTTAAAAGACAGCAAGTGGTATTAGAGTCAAGTTCATTGTATAAGAAGATGCATGAAAACACGAAGATGCACATGTCGTGGGGTCCATAGCAGACAGGCTCATGCACTCCTCCACGTCGCGGCGGAGCGCCAACATCTTTGTCATCGCCACCAAGAGGCCAGCGCCAGTAAGACGAACGTCGAGTTTTAATCGAGCGCGTGATCAAGGAGACGACTACCTCTGTGCAGTACCGATGTTATCGAGGTCCAACTACAACGAGTGGGCTTTGTTGATGCGCGTCAACCTGCAAGCGCAAGGGTTTTGGCACACCATCGAGACAGAGGAAGGAGAAGCGATCGAGTACTGGGAGGATCAACTGCCATTCGCAGCCATACTGTGGGTTGTGCCTACGGAGACGTTGGTGTCTCTCTCCACCAAACACACCATGCAATCGGCCTAGGAAGGGATTAAATCCCACTGGGTTGGTGTGCAGCAACTGTGGAAGTCCAACGTCGAGCAGCTACGGAAGAGTTCACAGAGATCCTTTTCAAGGACAGCGAATCCGTCGATAATTTTTTCATGCAGATAACAGGACTTGCCAACAACATCACCACTCTTGATGGTTGCATCAACGAGACGGAAGATGCTACAAGTCGCCCTAGATCACCGTGAACAACTCGCAATTTGATCGAGACATTGCTGAACATGAACGATCCAATGATGGAAGAGGTGACCAGAAGATTGCACAACGTCGAGCAGAGGAAAAAGAATACCGCTTCAGCTATTGAAAAGTAGGGTCGTCTACTTCTCACCGAGGAGGAGTGACTTGCATACTTGAAGCTTCGCGACAATTTCTTATTGCACCACGTGTCGTGCTTACAGCCAGAAACTTCTTCCGTTTATGCGGCTCAGTGAGCTAGGCTCAGCTTCACGACTCATAATCCAGCTCCTCGGCTCACAAAAGAGTATTTTTCCTAATTTTTGCCGTTTTGACTATCCTAAATCTTAAATTGACCTTTTTTAAAGAAATTAAAGTGAGGATATAGTTAAATTTCTCAGTTTATGTTAAATTGAGTTAAGAAATTATAGTTACTAACGAAGCGAGATGGACATTCTAACAGAAAACGACGACTGATAATACTAGGAGAAATTTCGAGGGGAGAAAAGCAAACATACTCGAATTTAGGGAGAACGCCGGCTAAGGGCAACCAAGTAAGTAGTCTTACTATCGGATAGGTAGAACGACTTGTTTAATGTATGACGACATGTGCCTAGTGGCCCTTACACGTGTCATTTATTCTTTATATTTATGATGTTGTGACTATATTTTATGATGATGATGTATGATGATGTTATTCTTTGATGCGATGATGCTATGCAATGTTATATGATACATTAGAAGACATGATAAGTTCATGATATGACATATGTTTGACATGATTAGATATATGATATGATATGATTGACAAGCACTGTGATGAATTGACATAATGCACAACCCCGATATACACATAAAGAGTTATGATAA
>NC_036643.1:7342176-7343806 GCF_002806865.2 Cucurbita pepo subsp. pepo
AAACAGAAAAAATAGCCGATGTTGGGAAGAGAAAGATGGGAAGAAGAAAGAGAACAACAAGAAAAGATGGCGTCACTAGATTTAACACGAAATACGACAAGTTATCTCTAAGTTATATCTCTTTTTCTTTTTCTTTTATCTGTTGCAATTAATTAGATTTTAGATATCTTATCTGAAATCACAGAATCCATTGAAAATGGGAGTTAAATAGGAATCTAGGGTCCATTATAAACACATCAAAAAATGAATGCTATGAATTGTCTTTGTTTGATTTGTTGTTTACTTTTGCATCAATTGTTATCTCTCCAATTTCGAGAGTCACCTTAGAAAGTGACATTTTTAATTAAAGGAAAGGAGAACTTCTAACAATCTATTGCAAGTGGATGGCCAATGATTTAGGTAATAAGGTTGTTGCATGATGCAAGATTTTCAACCGCACCCCCTTTTTATATAATATATATTTATATAATTGATAATATTTAAAGTATAATATACAACAGAAAAAAGTCATTATCGATATTCAACTTCTATGACGATTTATAAAAAAATAATTAAGTTTGAATGTTAAATTAGAAGTTTAATACTTTAAGTTCAAAAGCCCAGAATTATTTAATGCTTAATGGTTTATACAACCTCGTAGAGTTTGTGATATGAACAACGACCAAGGAATTTCCATACCTCAAGTTCCAATTACAAGGACGAGAGCCAAGAAGCTACAACAAACCTTATACAGTTATATTCAAGCTATGGTGAGCTCATCAAAGGAAATTCTAGAAGACGTTGGTGACCTCCCTTATATGTTATGCAAAGTTGAGCTTCAAGACAGAGATGAATTAAATGCACTTTAAGTTGCATTTAATGAACTCCGCTAAATTTATCAAATAGTCCAAGGATGACTAATAAGCACCTTCTATTATTTGCATTATTTAATTATAGTTTAACTATTTGTTTTCATATTTAAGCTAATTTAAATATAGAAGTAAAGGTTATATTGTAACCCGGTTACTATATTCCACCATTAACTAGCCATTTTAATATGGAGGTTATGGGTATTTCTCATTTATTAGCCCATTTAATTTTAGAGTTATGTATGCTATATAAAGCCTTCTTTTCTTTGATTAGACATCAGATTTTGGAATTGAGAATAGAATTTCTATTTTAGCTTTGTTGAGAGCTAAACTTTCTTTGCAAATTCTTGTGTTTAGAACTTGCATGTAGAGTCATTCAAGTGGTATTGATCAAACCTCTTGTGGAGTGATTCGAATCACGAGTTTAGAAACGAGTTTTCTTTACTCTTGATCTTGATCATCAAGGTAATCCGTTCCATACTTTCCCTTGGGTTGATTTNCTTGGATTGATTTCTATATCATTTTGCTATCAGAGCTTTAGGCTCAAGATCGGATATATATTTTATTGCGCTTATCTCTTTTAATTCTCTTATTATTATTTTTTTTTTCAGTTTGTGTAGAATGTTCATATTCTATCACAAAAATATATAACAAAAAAAAATATATATATACATTTTTTTTTTATGTTCTTTAAAGTGTTACATCTGGATCTTATCAACACTCTATTCTTCTTTAAGATCTTCTAAATCAATTTTCTTGTTGGTAAATTGATTAGATTTTGC
>NC_036643.1:7347155-7349069 GCF_002806865.2 Cucurbita pepo subsp. pepo
TTTCTTGAACTTTGCTAGATCTCCGATCATGTGGCTGCTCGCTCCGTTGTCTAGGTACGACATGCTTGTCTCCACTTGAACTTCTTCATCTATGAAGGGGTTCACCAGAACTTCTATTCATTGAGCATCAATAGGTTGGGCATTTTCTCGGCCAACATCAATGTTGTCTCTTGATCTTGCGTGAGTGTGAGATTTGCCTCCTGATCTCACTTTTTGCTATGGCACTCTGGCACATAATGCCCATATTTTCCACAAGAGTAACACATGATCATACTCTTGTCCTTCCGAGGGTTGGCATTTTCATGGGATTGTGAAGTATTGTCACGACCTCCTTTGCCACAACGGCTGCGGCCACATCCACATCCACGACCTCTTTTATCCTTGTTATGGCTGTCACATCCCCTCATTCTTGAAAAAGAAGAGTCATTGCATCTTTTTTTTTCGTTCGTGTGAGCCACTTCTCATGTGTGAGTAAGAGGTATTTATCCTCCTCTTTCTCCTTGTAGCCATGAAGTCTCTCCTCATTGACCATAAGATGAGCAACGACCTCCTCAACCGACATGTTCTTGAGGTCACCGAACTACTAAATGGAGGTAACAATCTGCATGAATCTTGGGGGAACTGCTTGAAGGAACTTCTTAACAATGGAGATCTCCTCCACCATGTTGCCTAATGAACAGATGTCGCTGACGATCGTTGTCAACTTCATGGCAAAGTCATCTATTGACTCACCATCATTCATGGATAGTCTCGAACTCACTCATCTAGGTCTGCACATTTTCTTCCTTGACATGTTCTACGCCCACATGATTGTTTGCAGTGTCTCCCACGCTACCTTTGTTGAGTCCTTCTCTGCCAACATGAGAAGAATGTCCTCTTCGCTTGGTAGATTGCGTCAAGAGTCATCCTGTCCTTTCGCTTGGTAGAACTACACATCCAATTTGTCCGAGACTGGAGGCCACCCCACCGATCACCGTTGTCAAGGTATCACATGTTGGTCTCCACTCGATCTTCTCCTTTCAGGAAAATCACCAACTTAAGAGATTGCTTATCTATAGTAATCATTCTTTCCACTCTTCCTTGAGCTCTTTTCTCATTAACAATTTTTTTCTATGTATTTTTGTTTGCAAGAGTGTTCATTAAAACATGATTCATATCACGTTCCTCATATTTCTTTCTTAACTCTGGTTTTCCCCCCACATATCACCCTACAACTATAACCAAATCTTACCAGAAAAATAACACATTTCTCATTTTCATTGTATTCCCCAAAACACTTCGAGGATTGTTGTCACTTCTTTTACCTTTGCTTTTGTGACTTGGCTTTCTAATTTATTTCCTTAATTTTCTCTTGTCATAATATTTTTTTTTATCCCGAGCATCCTTCAAGTCATCCTCTTATTCTCTAGGTGCCTCCATTTGTGGTGCATATCACCTGAGTCTTCAAGGGAAGATCATAAATTTCTTCCACTCCTCTCTTATTTGCAGAAAATTTATCATCATGCTTACATGTAGAAAANAAGTCATCCTCTTATTCTCTAGGTGCCTCCATTTGTGGTGCATATCACCTGAGTCTTCAAGGGAAGATCATAAATTTCTTCCACTCCTCTCTTATTTGCAGAAAATTTATCATCATGCTTACATGTAGAAAATTTTGTAATGTAGTCCTCTGTGTTTGAACCTTTTTTTAGGCCTGTCTCTAGGTTTATTTCATTGACAAGTTTGAAGTCTCATTTCTCTTATGCCCTGGTTGTCTTCCTCTAGGCCTCCTTGGTTGAGATGATAAGTCTGATGAAACACATCGACTTGTAGGTTGCACTTCGTTGATTGAAGCAGCCTCTGGTTGCTTTTTGGATTTATTTTTCTATTCCTTTTTCTCGTGAGCAGTTGGTTTCTTCATCATTTTCTTTCCGC
>NC_036643.1:7349453-7357259 GCF_002806865.2 Cucurbita pepo subsp. pepo
ACTCCTCTCTTATTTGGAGAAAATTTATCATCATGCTTACATGTAGAAAATTCTTGTAATGTAGTCCTCTGTGTTTGAACCTTTTTTAGGCCTGTCTCGGTTTATTTCATTGACAAGTTTGCCTGTCTCTAGGTTTATTTCACTGACAAGTTTGAAGTCTCATTTCTCTTATGCCCGGGTTGTCTTCCTCTAGGCCTCCTTGGTTGAGATGATAAGTCTGATGAAACACATCGACTTGTAGGTTGCACTTCGTTGATTGAAGCAGCCTCTGGTTGCTTTTTGGATTTATTTTTCTATTCCTTTTTCTCGTGACCAGTTTGTTTCTTCATCATTTTCTTTCCGCCAATGCCAATAGATACTATTGGAAGATATTCATAGTCTTTCAATAGTATCTTATATAAGCAGTTTCATGACGATTTTACCTTCATCAACAAGGCTCCATTTCGGTCTTATATCTCCAGGAACGGGCCGACTATCTCCCCTCTACTACCTTCTTCTATCATTTGACCAAGGCTAATAACATTGCTCTTAAAACTCGTGATGTAATACACATTGGTCGATATATGTTTATCGTTGTTCTTACACTAGAACAAAATAGATCCTTTGCCTTGGATCGGTACAATTGATCCATTGCAAAGCTTCATGTTCCTAGTGAACTTCTCCTCAAGTTTCTTGAACTTTGCTAGATCTCCGATAATGTGGCTGCTCGCTCCGTTGTCTAGGTACGACATGCTTGTCTCCACTTGAACTTCTTCATCTACGAAGGGGTTCCCCAGAACTTCTATTCATTGAGCATCAATAGGTTGGGCATTTTCTCGGCCAACATCAATGCGGTCTCTTGATCTTGCATGAGTGTGAGATTTGCCTCCTCATCTCACTTTTTGCTATGGCACTCTGCCACATAATGCCCATATTTTCCACAAGAGTAACACATGATCTTACTCTTGTCCTTCCGAGGGTTGGCATTTTCATGGGATTGTGAAGTATTGTCACGACCTCCTTTGCCACAACGTCTGCGGCCGCGTCCACGTCCACGACCTCTTTTATCTTTGTTATGGCTGTCACGTCTCCTCATTCTTGAAAAAGAAGAGTCATTGCATCTTTCTTTTTCGTTCGTGTGAGCCACTTCTCATGTGTGAGTAAGAAGTATTTATCCTTCTCTTTCTCCTTGTAGCCATGAAGTCTCTCCTCATTGACCATAAGATGAGCAAAGACCTCCTCAACCGACATGTTCTTGAGGTCACCGAACTACTCAATGGAGGTAACAATCTGCATGAATCTTGGGGGAACTACTTGAAGGAACTTCTTAACAATGGAGATCTCCTCCACCATGTCGCCTAATGAACAGATGTCGCTGACGATCGTCGTCAACTTCATGGCAAAGTCATCTATTGACTCACCATCATTCATGGATAGTCTCGAACTCACTCTTCTAGGTCTGCACCTTTTCTGCCTTGACATGTTCTACGCCCACATGATTGTTTGCAGTGTCTCCCACGCTACCTTTGTTGAGTCCTTCTCTGCCAACATGAGAAGAATGTCCTCTTCGCTTGGTAGATTGCATCAAAAGTCATCCTGTCCTTACGCTCCTCAATGTCACAATGCTCGACGGCATCCCACACGCCTTGTGCATATAAGTCAACACGAATCTTTATCGACCGTGCTGCGTAGTTACTCTTCGTGAGTAACGGGTATTGGAGCGTTGCACTCCCCTCCTTTCCACTCTTTATCGTTGTCACTTCTCCTCCCGTGACTTTACATGGTGAGGACATTTGTTTCAGCATCCTGGGAGCTCTGATACCAAATGTTGGAAATAACCCACGATTGAAATATGTCGAAACAAATAACTTAAGCAGGAAGAACAACTTGAGAGGAGAGAGCTTTGAATAGAGGAACCTTAAGCTCTTATGCTTTTCAATTCTCTTTGTTGTTGTGAAAATAACATACATATCGTGAGTATTTATAGCGGAGAAAGCACAAATCATCTCCTAAATTTTATCATCAAGTTTCTAAACTTTCTCATCAAGCCAGTACTAACAAATCTTACTAATTAAAGACTAACAATTTCCATATTTCTATTCAAGCGAATAACTTCTAAACAATTATCCTAAAATTGCTGTTGGTTAATAACTTCTTTTGCTAGGTCAAGTTTATTAACTTACAGTTGTAATAAACTTTCTTAAGAAATATACCTCTTGCCTTACTGTTTTATTTAACATAGTAAAGCATTTTACATTGGATTCATAATTCTTGTCCACAAGATCCCTACTGCATATTCGACAATGCATGATATATTACTCTACCTAATAAAACTCGTACCTATAGGGTGCATGCATGGACATCATTCAAAATTGTATGCAAACAACAAAATAAAAATAACAACAAAATATTGATACATGCTTCTAAGTAAGTCATTAAAGTTGTAAAGGATGTATTCAAAGAATTTTCTTGTTGTTATGTGTAAGGACCGGGCTGACTCGATGACTCTAAAAGATGGGTAAAATTTTAACAAAATAAAACAACCAAAACTTAAAACATATCAAACATTATATCAAAATAAAAATGATATAAAGTATTTTAAAACACAACACAACAGTTAAAACATTAGTTAAGGGACGACACAAAAGGGTTGAAGGACGACGGGTGAGGTTTGTCTATGGCACCTGCTCTAGAGTCCGCTCCTAACCACGACCAGCTCCTTATTTCCTAAAGAAAAAAAAAATAGAGAATAAGGAATGAGTATAAGACTCGGTAAGCAGCATACTTGTAGGCTCTTAATCGTGTCCTTGATATGCTAGTTACCAGACTTTTTTCTTTTCATGTTCTTGTTGTAAATTCTTGTTATGTTTCTTAATTTGTTCTCCAAGACATTCCCTTTAGGACTTGCAGCACTAGATATAAACTTGTCATCCTGTGTTCGAGGCTTCATGCGTTCCAAGCAACACAGTCTTAATACCTACGCTCAAGGTTTCATACGTTCCAAGCAGCGTAGTCTAAGTCATAAGCATGATGTACCGTGGGAGGTCTTGAAAGGTTCTTGATTCACGGCTAGGGTAACTTACTCTCTTCTTACTCCATCGTGGCCATAGGTTACTCCCCATGATAGACCACAAAGGTCATGTGATCGATGCATGTATGAACATGGCATAGACCATAAAGGTCGCTTAATCTAACATAGACCATATACGTCGCATGATTGGTGCATACATGAACATGGCATCCTGCAAATCATAACATGGCGCATGGCATCTCATCTAGGTGAGGGGAACGAGGCCAAGCGTGATATCCTGCAAAGGAAACACGTTGCAGGGCATCCCACCTAGAAGAGGAAAAATGCCTCCTTAGAAGGAACCGCATGGTTGGAGTTATGGGCCACACTTAGACATGCTTAGTGTAATACCTAGCATTCTTGAATTTTCATGTCTAAGGACTTTGGTCCTCGTCTTTGAGTGGTACCTAGCATTCTTCTTGTCTTGGTAGTTGTATAGCTTGTTCTTGATTCTTCATCTTGTAAGTTCCTAAGATTCTTATTTTCTTGAAGCATAACTTGTAACATGCATTTTCCTCGCCGGAGCTAAAATAGGGGATTTCTTCTCGGGTAGCCGATTCTAGGGGTTTTCAAGGCCCGACTTCTTTATGGAACCTCTTCCATATCCTTTCCTCATGCAATAGGAATTGGTTTGGAGGAACGTCTTTGAGTGTGGGTCCTTAATTTCGAGAAATTATTCTCGGTATGTAACTCACCTGAAATGTCAGATTTTCGATCTCTTGGGTATCTTGTTCTATGACGTTTCAGCTCTCGATTCCTTCATAGAAATTGTGGAAAATTTTGTTTATAAACTATAGGAATAAGTTTGAGGAGGAAAGGTGGAGAATTACCCTCGAATTTGGAAAAAACACGAGAGTACGATACCCACAAACAAAACGCTCATAACTCTAGAATGGGTGCTCGAGTCTTGTTCCATATTTTTGCCCCTACTTCAGACTTTATAGGAGGAGCTTAAACCGACATTGAAAGCTCCAGAATCGTAGTGATCCGGAGATTGAACTTCTGGATAATTCATTAGAAAATCCGCTCCGATCAGGAGTTTACCGACTTTAGTTTTGAATACCAGCCGTTGGATGTGATTATCTATCCATTTTCTCGATCTTCTCCAAATTTGGGGAAGATCCAACGGCTGTCGAGAGATATTTCTCAGATGGCCACTATAGATGGATTCTGAACAGAGGGGCATTTTCGTAATTATCCATTCTTCTAGGGGTATTATGGTAATTTGTCACTTTCCGAATATTTTAATATTATTTTTCCTGAAAAATCAATAATTTTTCTAAAAATCCTTCATCCATGTTGGTCATTTTTTCCTTCTTTGAGTATCATGAAATTCGTTCTAGATAAGGAACAAACAATTTGGGAAGATCCTTAATAATTGGAAAAATTACCTTTTTGGCCTTTTCACTTACTTTTACTTTCCATCCTTTTTCCAGAGATCTTAGACTCTTGTTAGGGTATAAGAATGACTTGTTTAAGATCATCATCCTTGCTTAATCCTTTAATTTCTCCCCTATTGATCATTTGGGTCTTACATGGGCGGCTTATTCTTGTTGAATCTAATTTCTTTCATTTTTTGGGTGTTACAAATTCTCCCCCCTTAAGAACTTTCGTCCTCGAAAGTTCATTGTCCTTAATTTATTGCGTCCTTATTGTTGGGTTGTCTATACTTAACCCTGCTCTTTTAATTGCTTAGGGGTTCTTTTTCGGCTTACCCTGCTCCGGCTTATCCTTGTCCTTGTTGCCTTAGTCCTTAACTTATATCTTAAGGCCAAGTACCTATTTCAGCATTAGTTCCTCTCAATTATCTTCTCAACGTCCTATGTTGAGATGACTAAGCTTTCTTGCATTGGCTTATATCTTAGGACTTATCTTCTTTTCTCATCAAGCCTTATCATAATAAATCTTGTTCTTGAAGGTTGTATCTTGAAGACTTCCCTTCTTCCTTCTTATACAAGGCTTATCAATGGGTCGTTAGGGGCTTAAGTCCTTCATAGGTTTCTTATCCTTTGAGTTTTCCTTGTTCTTATCTTAGGTTATCTTCCTTAATAACCTTATGGTCCTTTAGAGTCTTAGGTTCCTTTGAAGGAAACNAGTTCCTTTGAACGAAACCACTTAACTTGGCATCTACATGGGTTTCTATGCAAAATACATGAGTTAAAAAGTCAAGGTTAGAGGCGTACCTTTTTCTACTTGATCAAGACTCTTGGCTTCCCTAGCTATGGTACATCCTTACCTTCTTTGGGTGCCTTTTGGCCTTGCTAGTTCTACTTTTGTTTCTTAACTTGCCCATTTGCGGTTTGTTACCTCGTTTTTCCCTCTTGAGACATTTAGGACTCTTATGACCCTCTATTCCATAGCTGAAGCATACATTATTCCTTGCCAAGCATTCTCCCTCGTGTACTTATCTATACTTAGGGCATAAGNTTTCTTGAAGCATAACTTGTAACATGCATTCGTAATCATATAAACCCATCTTAGCGTGAGTTGTTCTAGATGGTCATAGATTCCTAGGGAGTTCTTTAGATGTTNTTGGTCCTCGTCTTTGAGTGGTACCTAGCATTCTTCTTGTCTTGGTAGTTGTATAGCTTGTTCTTGATTCTTAATCTTGTAAGTTCCTAAGATTCTTATTTTCTTGAAGCATAACTTGTAACATGCATTCGTAATCATATAAACCCATCTTAGCGTGAGTTGTTCTAGAAGGTCATAGATTCCTAGGGAGTTCTTTAGATGGTTCAAGAAGAGTCTTGAATCTTGACATGTTTTCTTTAGGCGTTTCCTTAAGTTCCATCATGGCTTATGTTCCCAACTTGCTTCAACCAACTTGAAATCTTGAGCTTATCCTCGTGTCATATAAAATAGACCTTATAGGACATGGTTGGTGATTTGGAGAATATTTAGACCTTGAGCTAGGATATGACTTCTTGTTTCATTTTCAGGAACTAACCCTTAGAGGTTGTCATGTCATATATCGTGTTTTGGTCCTGAAAACACTTTCAAAGTAACCCTTAGTTTTCTCCCCATGAGTGCATAGGTGACATTATCATAAACGTGGCATCCTGCTGGCATATCGGGTTGCAGGGCATCTCATTTAGGTGAGGAAAATAATAAGTCCATCATGACAACCTGCTCGTGGTACATATAACAGGGCGTCTCACCTAAAGAGGAATAGGGATCTCGTAGTACACTTCATGATGGGAGATAATGGTTACTCCGGGCATAGATCCTAGCAACTTGTTAAGCATGCCATCTGCATTAACCTAGGTGTTTCCTTGTATTCTTGGGGATCCTAAGTTTATGCATAACGTCTTGGGTCAAGCTTGGAACTTAAAGGTTCTTCTTAGGAAAAGCCCAACGTAACCTTGTGCACTTAGAATCTTATTAGCAACCAAGGGTATCTATGGGGAATCTCTTATTTCATGGGTACCTCGTTAGTCATCCTAGGAGGTAAAGTCATGTGGATCGTGATGTACATTTTTCCCCATATCTTGGTTTCGCTATCTAACGTTTCCCAACAACTCCCAAACTTTATTACCTTATACAACATCCTGAGATAAGGATTCATACAACATTTCATAATTTTGGGAGGTCATTTAGGGCTTAACCCGTAGGTAGTTTCCTTAGGGGCATTATGGTAATTTTTCCCTAATTCTTGGTTTTGCTACTTAACGAGTTCCAATAGCTTTCAAACTTCACCGCCTCATCAAGAATCATAAAATAAGATCTATAGTAGAGTTTCATAGTATTTGGAGGTCATCTTGGTCATGAACCGTAGGTAGATATCCTTTAGGGCATTATGGTCATTTTTCCCCGTTTCTTGGTTTACCTACTTATCCTTATCCAATGACTACCAAATTCCATACATAACCTTAACAGGATATATTATGCTCAGCATTAAAATTTAATAGGTATTAGAGCTCATTTAGTTGTTTATCTTAACGTCCCTTAAATTCTGAGTAATTTGGTCGGTTTAGAGCCTTAACTCACGGTTCTTTGGAGTATTCTTTCATATATCCTTGTGTCATACTTGGTTTAGGGTTCATATGAAAATCCAAATGATTCCTACAAGTATTTCTTAAGAAAAGTCCAAGGTGGCTACTTACCTCATCGTCGACGTTCGGGACCTCCGTTCTTCAGCTTCTAGTATCCGAATTACTTCACATATCCTTCCATAGACTCCTTATTGTGTCTAGTTTCTGGAACCATAAGGTTTGTCATGAGAACCAGTCTGGAAGGGGGTTAAAATTGAGTAACATCGAGGGAAGGTCAGATTTTTGGCTTACTGGCCGGTTCAACTAAACCGGCCATGTCATCGTCTTCTTCCTCTGGACAGGAAGTAGACGCGCGCGTCCTTTGCGCCGCTGTCTGAAAGTGGCCTTCTACAGCCCCGATATCTTCGTTTCTCCCCTCGATTTCTTCATGAAACTTCATGATGGTGTTACAAGGAAGAGCTTGGGATTGATTTCATACCTTTTCGTGGATCATAGCCTAAGATATTCGCCTCCAAAGTTCGTCCAAAATCATTTTCCTCGCCGGAGCTAAAACAGAGGATTTCTTCTTGGGTAGCCGATTCAAGGGGTTTTCAAGGCCCGATTTCTTCATGGAACCTCTTCCATATCCTTTCCTCATGCTATAGGAATTGGTTTGGAGGAACGTCTTTGAGTGTGGGTCCTTAATTTCGAGAAATTATTCTCGATATGTAACTCACCTGAAACGTCAGATTTTTGATCTCTTGGGTATCTTGTTCTACGACGTTT
>NC_036643.1:7363223-7364616 GCF_002806865.2 Cucurbita pepo subsp. pepo
CCGAACTTGGACTCATTTGCATAGATTTGTTCATGTCGATTGGCGCCATGTTGGAGCCATTGGCATGTGTGTTTTTTTATCGCCGTCATATACATAGCATTACCAAAAAGTTTCTATCGACGCATCCGTGATGATACCTCGCCGTCAGGGCTATCCTATCGGAACTAGTTAGTTTGAAGACATTATTGATGTTTTAAAATTTTTAAAAGCAAACTTGATTAGAATTGAAACTTTAATCTCCAAAAAGATTGAGAGTCGGAGTGCATCATTTCCAATAATACATTAACTGGAAGGCCTTGAGAGATCCAAAATAAAAATAAATACCTTGGTCTCAACCTGACCAAGTGCAGTTATGATGAATACATTGATCTTTAAACCAACTCCCTCCTTCTGGCCAAAAAATATCTCCACTAACTTGTCCATGTTTGCTGCTAAAATGGCACCAAAACAATGTAGAAATCCAAAAATTTTCTTTAAAACTCTAGTTGTAATTATCTCTGGTGCGGAGTACGTGCTCGCCTAGTTCGTCATCTTTTGACTTGCAATGAACAATTAGAGTTGAAGTAGTCATCTCATTTAAAATAGTCACTTTCCATTTGGTGAACGGTAATTGTTGGCTAGATTCTGCACAAGAAAATGTCATCATATGGTTTGATGTCCAAGCAACCAACACCATTAAACAGAATATGCTTAGAGACTTCATGTTCTTCTAAAAGATCTCTCCCCCTTTTCTACAAACTTATTTGGATTCTCTCTCTTTTATATATATATATATACATACATGCATATAGTCAAACTTAGGTATTATATTTCAACAAAAATTAGTTGAAAGTGTACTGTAAATTTTGGTTATGTGAGAATATCTTCCATAACAANTATAACAAGGTAGAAAACGTGAGGTGACCTAAACTTTCTTAATTTTCTCAACATTCTTATCCTTAGCTTTTGTAACAACTAATTTTGTATTTTATTAGCTCCTTTTATGTGAAGNTCCCTCTTATCCTTAGCTTTTGTAACAACTAATTTTGTATTTTATTAGCTCCTTTTATGTGAAGTTTAAAGTTGGACTATTCATTTTTTATGTATTAAAAAAATTGATAAAGTATTACATTTATGGATGATATTTTTTTTAGAGGTTTAAATGAAAAATGGATTCCATGGTTTCAAGGATACATTAATTTGTTGGAGTTGGTAGTGTTGAATGAAAGTCTCAACTAATTTAGGGGAGCCCAAAGCAAAGCCATAAGAACTTATTCTCGAAGTAGACAATATGATACCATTGTGGAGAGTCGTGTTCATCTAACATGGTATCAGAGCCATGCCCNAAGCTTATTCTCGAAGTAGACAATATGATACCATTGTGAAGAGTCGTGTTCATCTAACATGGTATCAG
>NC_036643.1:7365616-7365949 GCF_002806865.2 Cucurbita pepo subsp. pepo
GAAGTCTGGCAAGGAAGAAGAGATCCAACGGATCCGGGTTGGATCTATTCTTGACCCGAGGCCCAAGAACAACATCAACTCAGCCCAAATTGCAGCGACCCAGGCCCGAGGCCCAAACTCACCTCGGTCAAGCTCATTTTGCAACCTGCGCATTAACCAACAAACCAACTCGGGAACTCGAATAGGATACTTGTGAACCCAATTCAGTGGCCTAGCCCAAGTTCTCTCGGCCCATAACCCTTTTCAGCCCAGTAACTCGAGGCCCAAACTCACCAGCAGCCCAACAAACGAACAAAAGCTTGTTGGATCGGTATGGCAACCCTAGAGGGGGGG
>NC_036643.1:7366949-7381494 GCF_002806865.2 Cucurbita pepo subsp. pepo
ATGGAGGTGCAGGGAATTGAACCCCGTGCCTCTCGCATGCGAAGCGAGCGCTCTACCATATGAGCTACACCCCCTTTATAAAATAAAAGTCCCGAACGTTCATGATGAGGTAAGAAGCCATTTTGGACTCTTCTTAAGAAGTACTTTTAGAATGTGCTTGGATCTTTGTATTAAACTTAAATCAAGTATGAATTAAAGGAATGTGAAATAAAAACACCAAGAATCGTGAGTGAAGGCTCAAAACCGATCAAATTTCTCAGGATTTAAGTAACATTAAAATAACCCACTAAATGAACTCCGTTGCCTATAAATTTTTAATACTGAACATAATATGACATGTTAAGAGTTTATATGAAATTTGATAGTCATTGGACAAGGTTAATTAGCTAAACCAAGTAACGGTGTAAAATGACCATAATACACATAAGGAAATTTACATTTGGTTCATACTCTAGATGACCACCAATTGCTATGAAACTTTATTAAACGTAGATTCAATAACCATGGCATAGGTTTAGACTGTGTCGCTTTGAAGATAAGAACCCAGAACAATAGTACCAAGACCCTTAGATAGGCTAGAATCTTAAAACAAATACAATGGAGGTGCAGGGAATTGAAACCCGTGCCTCTCGCATGCGAAGCGAGCGCTCTATCATATGAGCTACACCCCCTTAATAAAATAAATGTCCCAAACGTTCATGGTGAGGTAAGAAGCCATTTTGG
Organism: Cucurbita pepo subsp. pepo; assembly: GCF_002806865.2. Lineage (NCBI taxonomy): Eukaryota > Viridiplantae > Streptophyta > Magnoliopsida > Cucurbitales > Cucurbitaceae > Cucurbita > Cucurbita pepo. Next base: position 7,367,673 of record NC_036643.1, read on the forward strand.
ATTCTTTTAAGAAGTACTTTTAGAATTTTCTTGGATCTTTGTATAAACCTTAAACCAAGTATGAATTAAAGGAATGTGAAAGAAAAATACCTAGAATCATGATTTAAGGCTTCGAACTGATCAAATTTTGCGGGATTTAAGTAACGTTAAAATAACCCACTAAATGAACTCTACTACCTATGAATTTTTAATACGAACATAATATGACTTTTTAGAAGTTTAAATGACATTTAGTGGTCATTGAATAAGGTTAATTCGCTAAACCAATTAATAGTGTAAAATGACCATAATGCACATAAGGAAATTTACCTGTTGTTCATGATCTAGAATGACCTCCAAATTCTATGAAACTTTGTATTAAACCTAGATGTGAGTTTAGACTATATCGTTTGGAACGCATGAAATCATTGCATAGGTTCAGACTGTGTCACTTGAAATGTATGAAGTCTTGGACGTAGGTTAACATTGTGTCGCTTGGATCGTATGAGCCTTGGACTCAGGATGTCATTTCATGACTAATACCATAAATACTAGGGGAGTGTCTTAGAGAATAAGACAACAATCAAGGACTAGAAAAAGGATCAAGATTCAAATTCTACCAAAATAACAGTACCAAGACCCTTAGACCAGAACTAAGGTTGAGACCTCATACTCCAAGGATCAAAGTCTTAAACATAGATCATGATAAGAACATACAAGTCAAGAACAGAACTAAAGAGTCCAAGTACTTGCAACCGTTGTGACCTATGGCCTAAGTGAGCTACCTTGTGGCATATACGTGTGTCATAGTGTGGGTGAGCGTGCCAAGATGAGTGTCTCATGCGGCTTCCTTTGAATTGAATTTTTTCAAGGATAGTACCGGGCAGCACGGGTGTGCGGGTATTGCGCTCCAGCCCACGTGTTGGAGGTTGCTACATACACCCACTATCTGGCACAATTTCCTTAAATGACATGGCATGGGCACGGGAGGGTCAATGCCTCGATAGAACCCGGATTGATAGATGTTCGGCAAGTCCCGATAAGATGAGCGACACGTGGACTCGTTCTCGATAGCATGACCGAGTGAGTTTTGATGGCCGACGACACTCTGAGATTTGGGATGGTATCAAGACATATTGGCCATGTCGATGGAGATCAAGATGACAAGATGAGACGCGATGGTGTATTGAGAGTCCTTGGCCCGAGCAGAGGCAAGGTCGAGTTGAATGACTTAGCCTAGTGTAGAGGCAAGTCGGTTGTGTCGCGTACAATTAAACATGCATGCACAGGCGGCGTGTGTGGTCGAACGAGCTTCGATTCTGCACAACCGATGTTTGATTGACGAAGACAAACCTCGCCCACGACGAAGCCACAAAATCGGGGTGAAAAATATACACGGGGATTAATTCTCCTCAAGGCTGGTCGTGAGCATGTCTAGATCATGACGCCGCACAGTCAAGAATGTAGGATCATGACCGTAAGAACAAGAAAAGAAAAGAAATTGTGTAATAGACTAGAATCTTTGTACTCATTCCATTTTTTAACTACTTATGTATGGTTAAAATAAATGTATTGAAAGTTGTGTTTCAAATTCTCTAGGTTTTATTTCTCATTAAAAACAAATCCATAAGCATTCTACCATATGAGCTATACCCCCTTTATAGAATAAAGGTCTCGAACGTTCATGATGAGGTAAGAAGACATTTTGTACTCTTCTTAAGAAGTACTTTTAGAATTTTCTTGGATTTTTTTATAAACCTTAAACCAAGTATGAATGAAAGGAATGTGAAAGAAAAACACCTAGAAAAGAAATCTGAAAGAAAAACACTTAGAACCATGATTTAAGGCTACGAATCGATCAAATTTCTCAGGATATAATTAACATTAAAATAACCTACTAAATGAACTCTGCTGCCTATGAATTTTTAATACTAAGCATAATATGATAGGTTGGGAGTTTATATGAAATTTGGTGGTCATTGGATAAGGTTAATGTTGGGTTTTATGTCCAAAAACTCATAGTTTCTAAATAAAACATATTCTATTTTCAATAAAGTTATTATTGATGTTTATTCATTAAAGATTGTTATTGAATAAAGTGAATTTTATGATCGTTAATCTAAATCCAATAAACTAAGAATACTCTGGCTATAGTATGATTACTTGAACTAGATGTAGAGACATAAGAGTGGATCAAGTTCAAGTATATAGTCCAAATGATCTATAGTACAGGGATAAGGCTGAGTAACTTATCCTANAGAAGACATTTTGTACTCTTCTTAAGAAGTACTTTTAGAATTTTCTTGGATTTTTTTATAAACCTTAAACCAAGTATGAATGAAAGGAATGTGAAAGAAAAACACCTAGAAAAGAAATCTGAAAGAAAAACACTTAGAACCATGATTTAAGGCTACGAATCGATCAAATTTCTCAGGATATAATTAACATTAAAATAACCTACTAAATGAACTCTGCTGCCTATGAATTTTTAATACTAAGCATAATATGATAGGTTGGGAGTTTATATGAAATTTGGTGGTCATTGGATAAGGTTAATGTTGGGTTTTATGTCCAAAAACTCATAGTTTCTAAATAAAACATATTCTATTTTCAATAAAGTTATTATTGATGTTTATTCATTAAAGATTGTTATTGAATAAAGTGAATTTTATGATCGTTAATCTAAATCCAATAAACTAAGAATACTCTGGCTATAGTATGATTACTTGAACTAGATGTAGAGACATAAGAGTGGATCAAGTTCAAGTATATAGTCAAAATGATCTATAGTATAGGGATAAGGCTGAGTAACTTATCCTAGGGACACTATTGATGCAGCCCACTTTTGTATATGACATAAACAATGTAATCACTAAATTGTACATGCGGAGACATGTGAGTGGGGACGTCCTATGCAATAGTATTGCATAAGATCGGACCATGAAGAAAATCACTCTCACTTTATAATGTCGTTTACTATTGAAACTGATTTTCTTTTCATTCGATGACCTAGGTAACTCGATCTTAATCCTGAGCTAACCATGAACTCCTGTTTATTCGGAGTTATCCTTAGATTTGCATGGGTGAGAGTTGCTCGAGTTCACCAACTCAATAGGTCTCCCATTTCAGGGGTAAGACTGGGTGAATGGCTAGGGATGTGGGGTGCAAGATGGAATTCGCTCCTACCCACATTTAGAGATAGAAGAGAGGTAGTTCCCTTCAGTACTGACTCCAGGTCTTGAACAAGGGACCCCACCCTCTCATTGGCCTGAGAGGGATTCGGTTTACTAGTTAGACCACAAACCAATTGTTCATTAGAGGATCAGTGGGACATAAGGAACAGGAGTAACTTTAGGGGTAAAATGGTTAATTGATCCAGCTCTAGTTACGAACAACCTGTGAATGATCGACTTACTAATCATGGTTATATCAAATGGACAGAAATATATCTATATTGAGGGGAGTGCAACTAATAAGCTATAGGGGAGTGTCCTAGTAGTTAACGAGTGTTGGTTAATAAGGTTAATGAGTTTAACCGGTTAATCTTGGATCGTTGGAGCCCATGATCTATAGATCCATTAGGTCCCTCTGCTAGCTCATATCGGACTAAACCATAGAACAGCGTGACAAATGTGTTCGAAGTGTTTGAATTCAGATTAGGGAATATGCGCTACATATATACGTTATATTTAACCGCATTTTTGTTTTAATTACGAATTAAACAAAAAGAGAGAATTTGAGGTATTTAAATAAGATTTAAATATTTTAATCAAATATGTGTCGGATTGGGATTGACATTTGAATTAATATTAAATATTAATTAAATAGTTTAATTAATCATTTAATATTAGTTTAATTTGAAATTAATTATTAAATTAATTGTTGAATTAAAATAAAGAAAGTCAAAATGTTAACTTGATTGAAAAATCCATNGGCTAGGGATGTGGGGTGCAAGATGGAATTCGCTCCTACCCACATTTAGANAAAGTCAAAATGTTAACTTGATTGAAAAATCCATGTTTGAGTGGAATTTTGAGGTGTCAAAATTTGGTTTAACCAAACTTGCATGCTTTGCCAAATAAACTCCCCACAAATTTTGAGTGTCAAAATTTGGTTAACCNAGACCACAAACCAATTGTTCATTAGAGGATCAGTGGGACATAAGGAACAGGAGTAACTTTAGGGGTAAAATGGTTAATTGATCCAGCTCTAGTTACGAACAACCTGTGAATGATCGACTTACTAATCATGGTTATATCAAATGGACAGAAATATATCTATATTGAGGGGAGTGCAACTAATAAGCTATAGGGGAGTGTCCTAGTAGTTAACGAGTGTTGGTTAATAAGGTTAATGAGTTTAACCGGTTAATCTTGGATCGTTGGAGCCCATGATCTATAGATCCATTAGGTCCCTCTGCTAGCTCATATCGGACTAAACCATAGAACAGCGTGACAAATGTGTTCGAAGTGTTTGAATTCAGATTAGGGAATATGCGCTACATATATACGTTATATTTAACCGCATTTTTGTTTTAATTACGAATTAAACAAAAAGAGAGAATTTGAGGTATTTAAATAAGATTTAAATATTTTAATCAAATATGTGTCGGATTGGGATTGACATTTGAATTAATATTAAATATTAATTAAATAGTTTAATTAATCATTTAATATTAGTTTAATTTGAAATTAATTATTAAATTAATTGTTGAATTAAAATAAAGAAAGTCAAAATGTTAACTTGATTGAAAAATCCATGTTTGAGTGGAATTTTGAGGTGTCAAAATTTGGTTTAACCAAACTTGCATGCTTTGCCAAATAAACTCCCCACAAATTTTGAGTGTCAAAATTTGGTTAACCCAAACTTGAATGCTTGCCACATAATCCCAAACATTTGAGTGGAATTTTGAGTGTCAAAATTTGGCGATCTTATGTTAGGATTGATATCGGTCGTTAGCTCTGATACCTTATGTTAGGATCGCACAACAACGCACNATGGTTATATCAAATGGACAGAAATATATCTATATTGAGGGGAGTGCAACTAATAAGCTATAGGNGTATGTACAACAAGAGAGAGTACAAAGAATAGAAAAGTACATTTTCAAAGCTCTACCAGACCCGATNAATCGTTGGAGCCCATGATCTATAGATCCATTAGGTCCCTCTGCTAGCTCATATCGGACTAAACCATAGAACAGCGTGACAAATGTGTTCGAAGTGTTTGAATTCAGATTAGGGAATATGCGCTACATATATACGTTATATTTAACCGCATTTTTGTTTTAATTACGAATTAAACAAAAAGAGAGAATTTGAGGTATTTAAATAAGATTTAAATATTTTAATCAAATATGTGTCGGATTGGGATTGACATTTGAATTAATATTAAATATTAATTAAATAGTTTAATTAATCATTTAATATTACTTCAATTTGAAATTAATTATTAAATTAATTGTTGAATTAAAATAAAGAAAGTCAAAATGTTAACTTGATTGAAAAATCCATGTTTGAGTGGAATTTTGAGGTGTCAAAATTTGGTTTAACCAAACTTGCATGCTTTGCCAAATAAACTCCCCACAAATTTTGAGTGTCAAAATTTGGTTAACCCAAACTTGAATGCTTGCCACATAATCCCAAACATTTGAGTGGAATTTTGAGTGTCAAAATTTGGCGATCTTATGTTAGGATTGATATCGGTCGTTAGCTCTGATACCTTATGTTAGGATCGCACAACAACGCACACGCTCGATCTAGATGAACACAAAGAATGGTATAGAGAAAGTTGCAAGGAGAACTCTGGCTAAAAGAATTTTGTATTGATGACTTCAGGTATGTACAACACGAGAGAGTACAAAGAATAGAAAAGTACATTTTCAAAGCTCTACCAGACCCGATATATATGGTTTAGTTTACTATATATATCTTTACCAGATTTAGCAATCTACTATATATAGCTATTTACCATATATAGCTTTACCGAATATAGCTTTACCATATATATAGCTTTACTATATATAGCTTTACCAAATATAGCTTTACCGGATATAACCGTTGACCAAGCTATAAATAAGTATCAACTCCATAGCCTAACATCTTAAATTTGCATGAAGATGCAAACATAACTCTATAAATAGAGTGATCACGGTACATGGAACTTCTCCCTAAACTCTCACAAGCTCTCTCTTCATTTATACTAAATCTCTCCCAAGTTTAGTCACTCACCGGATTCCACAATCCCGTTCTAAGGCCGAGAATAGTGGAGAAGACACTAATGGTGGTTCGAAACCGGTTCGTGAGGAAAAAAGAATTTGAACTCACCGGATTCCACAATCCCGTTCTAAGGCCAGAGAATAGTGGAGAAGACACTAATGGTGGTTCGAAACCGGTTCGTGAGGAAAAAAGAATTTGAACTACAAAAGGTTAGTACTCAAATACCTTGAGTTTTACTACTTATGAACATGCTAGTTCTTTACTATAATTGATGTTCTAAAAGTGCCTGAGATCCAAATTGCTTCCGCATGTGTTATATTAACACCAACAGTTAATTAGCTAAACCAATTAACGGTGTAAAATGACCATAATGCATATAAGAAAATTTACTTATGGTTCATGATCTAGATGACTGCCAAATACTAAGAAACATTGTATTAAACCTTGATACGAATTTAGACTACGTCGCTTGAAACGCGTTAAGCTATGACATAGGTTTAGACTCTGTCAATTGAAATGTATGAAGCCAGAACACAGGATGTCAGGTTCATGAACTAGAAAAAGGATCGAGATTCAAGTTCTCAAGAAAAGAAATAATTGTGTAATAAGCTAGAATCTTTATACTCATTCCATTTTTTAATTACTTATGTATGGGTAAACCCATCTTATGTGATCCTTACAATTTCAAGGATTAGAACCTAAGATTTCAAAAAAAACACAATGGGGTGCAGGGAATAGAACCATGTGCCTCTCGCATGCGAAGCAAGCGTTTTACTATATGAGCTACACCCTCTTTATAAAATAAAAGGTACCAAACGTCCTTGATGAGGTAAGTAGTCATTTTGGACTCTTCTCAAGAAGTACTTTAGAAATTGCTTGGATCTTTGTATAAACCTGAAAACAAGTATGAATTAAAGTAATATGAAAGAAAAACACCAAGAATCGTGAGTTAAGGCTTCGAATTGACTAAATTGCTCGTGATTTAAGTAACATTAAAATAACCCACTAAATAAACTCTGCTACCTATGACTTTTTAATACTGAGCATAATATGACATGTTAAGAGTTTAAATAAAATTTGGTGGTCATTGGATAAGGTTAATTAGCTAAACCAAGTAACAGTGTAAAATGAACACGATGCACCTAACGAAATTTACCATTGGTTCATGATCTTGATGACTGCCAAATGTTAAGAAACCTTGCATTAAACCTAGATACGAATTTAGAATACAATCGCTTAGAGCTTAGAACTCATTAAGCTATGGCATAGGTTTAGACGGTGTCAATTGAAATATATGAAGCCTTGAATATAGGATCTCAGGTTCATGACTAGTACCATAAATACTAGGGGGTGTGTCTTGGAGAATACGACAACAATCAGGACTAGAAAAAAAGATCAAAATTCAAGTTCGTTAGGCTAGAATCTTAAAACAAATAACAATGGAGGTGCAGGGAATTGAAACCCGTGCCTCTCGCATGCGAAGCGAGCACTCTACCATATGAGCTACATCCCCTTTTATAGAATTAAAGTCCCGAATGTTCATGTTGAGGTAAGAAAACATTATGGACTCTTTTTAAGAATTACTTTTAGAATTTGCTTGAATTTTTGTATAAACCTTAAACCAAGTATGAATTAAAGGAATGTGAAAGAAAAACACCAAGAGCCGTGAATTCAGGCTTCGAACCAATTAAATTAATTGTGATTTAAGTAAAATTAATATAACCCACTAAATGAACATCACTACCTATGAATTTTTAATACTGAGCATAATATGACATGTTAAGTGTTTATATGAAATTTGGTAATCATTGGAAAAGGTTAATTAGCTAAACCAAGTAACGGGGTAAAATGACCATAATGCACATAAGGAAATTTAACTTTGGTTCATGATCTAGATGACCTCCAAATGCTATGAAACTTTTTATTAAACCTAGATTCGAGTTCGGACTTCGTCGCTTTCAACGCATGAGCCAGTCGCTTTCAACACATGAACCCTTTCAACGCATGAACCCATGACATAGGTTCAAATTGTGTCACTTTTAATATGAAGCCTTTAACAAAGGATGTCAGGTTCATGAATAGTACCATAATACTAGGGGGAGTGTCCAGGTGAACAAAACAACAATCCTTAAAACAAATAACAATAGGGTGCAGGGTATTGAATCCCGTGCCTTTTGCATGCAAAGCGAACACTCTACCATATGAGCTACATCCCCTTAATAGAACAGAGGTCCTGAACGTTCTTGGTGAGGCAAGAAACCATTTTGGACTCTTCTTATGAAGTACTTTTAGAATTTGCTTGGACTTTTGTATAAACCTTAAACCAAGTATGAATTAAAGGAATGTGAAAGAAAAACACCAAGAACCGTGAGTTAAGTCTCCGAACCAATCAAATTTCTTAGGATTCAAGTAATGTTAAAACAACCTACTAAATGAACTCCAATGTATAAAATTTTTAATATTGAGCATAATACGACATGTTAAGAGTCTATATGAAGTTTGGCAGGTGATTGGATAAGGTTAATTAACTAAACCAAGTAACGGTGTAAAATGAACATAATGCACCTAAGGAAATTTGTCATTGGTTCATGATCTAGACGACTGCCTAATGCTATGAAATTTTGTATTAAACCTAGATATGAGTTTAGACTATGTCGCTTGTAACGCATGAAGTCATGGCATAGGTTCAGACTGTGTCGGTTGAAATGCATGAAGACTTGAACGTAAGTTCAGACTGTGTCGCTTGGAACGTATGAAGCCTTGGACACAGAATGTCAGGTTCATGACTAGTACCATAAATACTAGGGGGAGTTTCTTGGAGAACAATACAACGATCATAGGGGCGTTTTGATAATTTCTTACATCATATTGGTCTTTTGATATTTGTTTATAAATATAACCCAAACTCGTTCTCGTTTGTAATAAATTTGAACAACACTAAGTTGCAATCAGATAGTGTTTTGATTTATGTGTGGTATTGTTGGCTTAAATTTGATTTAAATTTTACAATATTTTCATATTTTATTTTATTTTACTTTTATTTTATGTGCTTTCGTCTCTGTCTTTATAGTCGCAGTCTAATTTTCGAAACCTTGAAAATGAAATCCTTGACATTAGGAAATTGATTTAGCATGTTAGACTCTCATGCAAGGTTATGAAACCAACATGTTGTCTAGTTTTCAATAACAAACATGATATTAACGAAAACGTAAAACACATAACAAAAACGGTAAAATAGAAGAGAAAGAGAGAACTAATGTCGTGTGTTGATTTTTCAGTCATGTGCGATTTTCTAAATCACGAGCTTGAAAATTCTTTCATGGTATCGAAAGGTTTTCTAGTTTTCAAAAAAGATTTATAAATCAAAAATACGATTTTTCTCGTGAAATTGGTCTCCCTCAATTGGACTATAGAAAGAAGAATATGTAGGAAAAATATGTGCATTATCAAGGTGCTATCCAAACATGCGTGAATACTATAGAAAATTTTGGGTAGCATCAAGACGTTGACGTTATGGACAAAGACGTAAGACACATGCTTTTTTGCACTGAAGAGTGTCGTGGCGCCTTAAGGGGTGTTGAGCTTGACACTAGCTTAGAATTGAGATATTGTGACACACAATTCCGGACACGAGCAAATTTCTAGTTTAAAATTTTAAATTAAGGAAGAAGCCAAATTTTAAAATGTGGTAGAAGAGAAAAATTCTTAAAAAATCTCGTGGAAGTAAAAATGGAATAAAATAAAATGGTAGAAAAATGAAAGAAAATTCAAAGTCAACCCTAAGGGTTTAGGGTTATTTTGGTCATTTTAGTGCCGCTTTGTTAATTAGGTACATGAAAGTAACATAAACAAGAATTAATGAAGAAGGTTTAAGAAACAAGAGATAGAAAGAAGAAGAAAGAGGAAAAAAAAAATGGTTTAAAGTAGATAAAGTGTCACCTGATCCTAGTCATTTAAGTTATTTTCGGTCAAAAATTCTTCACAAATATTTTTTCAAATGAATCATAGATGGAAGGAGTAATAAATGAATACAATATATTTGACTATCATAAAAGAGCAAATATAATATTTATAGTAAGCGGGGAATCAAGTATCATACAGGATATTTGCTTATAATAAATGGTGAAATATGATACATATGATAAATCATAATTGAAGGCTAAATATCCTTAACACCACTCTGCAAGCTAAGCATTGGACTTGAACGAACCTAAAATTTGGATCTGAAAAGTTCAGAGAGAGGTCTAGAAAAACTTTTTGTGAAGATATTGCTGGGAAGTTACATACCGTCTACTTTTCAGAAGAAGAGAGTGGAAGAGACAACAGAGCTAATGGGTTGCAGTTTTATGTATGTCGGGGACTGAGTTAATCATAGAGTGACCAGAAACACTACTGTCGACTCTAAAGCCACCCACAACTCCATGACGGAGATCAAAGCAAAATGATTGAATATCCTTTGGCATCGAGATGCAGGAAAGATGAAGATCATCAATTTGACAGCTTTACCCGTCTTAGGAGTTGTGAAAAGAACTCCCATTAAGCTGGGGACTTGGATTGGACGAACTGACTTTGCGATAGTCAAGATGGACGAATTCGACATCGTGTTAAGGACGAACTTCCTACTAGAACACAAAGTTATTCCCATGCCCTTAGCAAAAAGCTTGGTAATAGCGAGGTCGAACCCGATAATTATCTAGAAAAACACCCATTAGCCTAGAGGGATGAAAATGGTGTTAGCAGTACAATTGAGAAAGAATCTAAGTCATGATGAGCATACACTTGCTACCATTACCGTATTTGGAGAGAAAAGCTTGAGTGAACGGGGTTGTAGTACATGATAATGAAAATGAAAAAATGTAGTGACCTTATGCATTATTGTGTGTTCATGCATCGGGGGATACCCCTTCTCCTTTTACGATAGTATGGACGCATACAGTACAAGGCAGGAAAACGATCATTACGTTTACCATAATGCTACCATGACGGTCACTATTCCTAATGGGTGTCTAGCATCAACAACTACTAGAGAATGCTCGCCCGATCAAAAAAAGGCCTAGGAGGTATGCGAACATACTGGTGAGTCCATATTCACACATATAAACCATGTGTTGGAAAATTAAGTACACATCCAATTCCCCGCTTAGAATAGTCGCCGTAGAAAAATAGACTGATATGATAGGTCCCATTCATGATTCTATGTGTTTGCATTTAACCTCAACAAATGGGTCAGTTGCTAAATATTTCTTAAAATACTCAAGCCACCGGCTTGTTTCAGGTAAAGGCAAGGCATTCCTGTACTACTCACGACGATATCGCAACTCGAGATCATTTTACATGCATAAGGTAGTCGCATTTATATTCTTAGACTTAAAAACGTCTTATTCTAGCCTATAGTTTATTGTTGTATCGTTTCAAAAATATTTTCGAATACGTAAGTTCATGACATTGTTTTCATTAAAAAAAAAAAAAAAAATGCAAGAACTTGAATCTTGTGCCCTTACCATATGAGCTAAGCAAAAACTTGAGAAATCTTATGCCTTGAGCTACACTCTATCAAGGGAGGGTGTCCTCATATAAAAAGTGAGTATAAACCCTATGCCTTGGGGGTGCCAATTGTACCCAGATGCCCCTTACATGGCAAACAGCTCTATCAAATTAGCTACACTCAAATTCGATAGGTATGAGTTCTCCTACTTTTCCTTTTTATTATTAAATTCAATGGTTTTATTAAAGTTCTTAGGGGTTGAATTTGAGGATGTGGTGGGAGAGAAAAATGTTTAAAATATACCCACGGACCAAAGAAAATATAAAATAAAATGATAGAAAAAATCAAAGTCAACCCGATAGGAATTAGACATTTTTGTACTTTCCCCGATTTAGGAATTAGACATTTTTGCACTTTCTCCGATTTAGGAATTTGTAACGACCCTAGATTTTTACTTAGCTAGAGTCGTTACCATCATCATAGCATAATCATTTTTATGCATAAATTAGCATTTAAACTTCTTCATAAAACATTATCATAGACTTACGTATTCGAAAACATGTTTAAGACCACACAATGAAAGACTAAATAAAATTAATAAATATTGCATCTACCCTATACATGTGTCATGGTCTCGAATTGCGATGTCGTCATCATTCGTACAATGACGGAAGGATTCGAACCTCCGAATAGCGGGACCAAAACCCGTTGCCTTACCACTTGGCCACGCTCCATTTATATTCACCACCAATAAACACTAATATTCGTAGTGGTTGGTCGTCAATTCCAGTACAAAGATTTATAGACATTCGTACAGTGATGCCTTGCCTTTACCTTAAATAGAAGTAGCATTTGGCTGAAGTATTTTAAGAAATACTTCTAAGTGACCCACGATTGAGGTTAAATGCAAACCTATACAATTTCATGAATGAAACCTATCATAAGAGTCTATTTTCTTATGGCGGCTATCCTAACGGACAATTTGGATGTGTACTTAATTTTTTTACACACGGTTCACACATGTGAGTATGGACCCACCAATCGATTTGCACACCTCCTAGTCCTCTTTCTAGTGGGGCGAGTATTCTGTGGTAGCTGTTGATGCCAGACACTCGTGAGGAATAGTGACCCAGTATTATGATAAACATAATGAGCGTTCCCCTGCCTAGTAGCATACGCATCCATAATATATTGAAATTGAACCCTGTGCCTCTCGCATGCGAAGCGAGCGCTCTACCATATGAGCTAAACTCCCTTTATAAAACAAAGGTCCTGAACGTCCATGACGAGGTAAGTAGCCATTTTGGGCTCTTCATAATAAATACTTGTAGAAATTGCATGTATCTTTGTATAAACCTTAAACAAAGTAGGAATTAAACAAATATGAAAAAAAAAAAAAAAACACCATGAACCGTGAGTTAAAGCTCCAAAATGATCAAATTGCTTCTGATTTAAGTAACATTAAAATACTCCACTAAATGAATTTCACTGCCTATTTATTTTTAATACTGAGCATAATATGATATGTTAAGAGTTTATATGAAATTTTGTGGTCATTGGATAAGGTTAATTAGTTAAACCAACGGTCTAAAATGATCATAATGCACTCAAGGAAATTTACCTTCGGTTCATTATATAAATGACCTTCTAATGCTATGAAACATTGTATTAAACCTATGGAATTGAACCCTGTGTCTCTCGCATGCGAAGCGATCGCTCTACCATATGAGCTACACCCCCTTTATTAGAATAAAGGTCCCGAACGTATATGACGAAGTAAGTAGTCAATTTGGACTCTTCTTAAGAAGTACTTGTAGAAATTGTTTGGATCTTTGTATAAAGTTTAAACCAAGATGAATTAAAGGTATGTGAAAGAAAAACATCAAGAACAATGAGTTAAGTCTCTGAACCGATCAAATTGTTCGAGATTTAACGTTAAAATAAATCACTAAATGAACTCCGCTGACTATGAATTTTTAATACTTAGCATAATATGGCATGTTAGGAATTTATATGAAATTTTGTGGTCGTTGGATAAGGTTAATTAGCTAAACCAAGTAACGGTATAAAATGACCATAATGCACATAAGGAAATTTACCTTTGGTTCATGATCTAGATGACATCCAAATGCTATAAAAC
>NC_036643.1:7382258-7389229 GCF_002806865.2 Cucurbita pepo subsp. pepo
AAAAAAAAAAAAAAAAAAAAAAAAAAGAAATAGTGTGATAGGCTAGAATCTTAAAACAAATACAATGGAGGTGCTGGGAATTAAAAACTCGTGCCTCTTGCATGCAAAGTGAGCGTTCTACCATATGAGCTACACCCCCTTTGTAAAATAAAGGTCCCAAACGTTCATGACGAGGTAAGAAGCCATTTTGGACTCTTCTTAAGAAGTACTTTTAGAATGTGCTTGGATCTTTGTATTAAACTTAAACCAAGTATGAATTAAAGGCATGTGAAAGAAAAACACCAAGCGATTAAATTGCTCATGATTTAAGTAACATTAAAATAACCCACTAACTACTGAGCGTAATATGACATGCTAAGAGTTTATATGATATTTGGTAGTCATTAGATAAGATTAATTAGCTAAACCAAGTAACGGTGTATTACCACATGAGTAAATTTAACTTTAGTTCATGATCTAGATGACCTCCAAATGCTATGAAACTTTTTAATTAAATCTATATTCGAGTGCCGAATTGTAGTCATTGATAAGGTTAATTAGCTAAACAAAACCTCCAAATGCTATGGTGTGATAGGCTAGAATCTTGAAACAAATACAATGGAGGTGCAGGTGGAGGTGCAAGGAATTGAATGCGAGAGAGGTGCAAGGAATTGCATGCGAAGCGAGCGCTCTACCATATGAGCTATACACCCCTTATAGAATAAAAACCCCGAATGTTCATGATGAGGTAAGAAGACATTTTGGACTCTTCTTAAGAAGTACTTTTAGAATTTATTTGGATTTTTGTATAAACCTTAAACCGAGTATGAATTAAATGGATGTGAAAGAAAAATACCAAGAACCATGAGNTATAGATGACCTCCAAATTCTATGAAACTTTATATTAAACCTAGATGCGAGTTTAGACTACGTCGTTTGGAACGCATGAAACCATTACATAGGTTTAGACTGTGTCACTTGAAATGTATGAAGCCTTGGACATAAGTTAATATTGTGTTGCTTCGAACGTATAAAGTCTTGGACACAGAATGTCAAGTTCATAATTATACCATAAATACCACATGGAGTGTTTTTAGAACATGAAAACAATCCAGAAGTAGAAAAAGAATCAATATCCAAATTCGATAGATAAGAACCCAAAACAATAGTACCAAGACCCTTAGATCACAAGGACAAGAAGTAGGAAAAGAATCAAGATCTAAATTCGAAAGATAAGAACCGAGAACAATAGTACCAAGACCCTTAGATCACAAGGACAACTAAGGTTGAGTCATAATCCAAGTTTTAATGATAGATCATGATAAGAACTCACAAGTCAAGTGTGATAGGCTAGAATCTTAAAACAAATATACAATGGAGGTGCAGGGAATTGAACCCCGTGCCTCTCGCATGCAAAGCGAGCGCTCTACCATATGAGCTACACCCCCTTCATAAAATAAATGTCTCAAACGTTCATGATGAGGTAAGAAACCATTTTGGACTCTTTTAAGAAGTACTTTTAGAATTTTTCTTGGATCNTTTTAGAATTTTCTTGGATCTTTGTATAAACCTTAAACCAAGTATGAATTAAAGGAATGTGAAAGAAAAATACCTAGAATCGTGATTTAAGGCTCCGAACCTATCAAATTTCTCAGGATTTAAGTAACATTAAAATAACCCATTAAATGAACTCTGCTGCCTATGAATGTTTAATACGAGCATAATACGACATGTTAGAAGTTTATATGACATTTGATGGTCATTGGATAAGATTAATTCANTGATGGTCATTGGATAAGATAAATTCGCTAAACCAATTAACAGTGTAAAATGACCATAATGCACATAAGGAAATTTACCTATGGTTCATGATCTAGATGACCTCCAAGTTCTATGAAACTTTGTATTAAACCTAGATGTGAGTTTAGACTATGTCATTTGGAACGCATGAAACCATTGCATAGGTTCAGACTGTGTCACTTGAAATGTATGAAGTCTTGGACGTAGGTTAACATTGTGTCGCTTGGAACGTAGGAGCCTTGGACTCAGGATGTCACGTTCATGACTAGTACCATAAATACTAGGGGTTGTGTCTTCGAGAATAAGACAACAATCAAGGACTAGAAAAGAATCAAGATTCAAGTTCTGAAGATAAGAACCTAAAATAACCGTACCAAGACCCTTAGACCAGAACTAAGGTTGAGACCTCATACTCCAGGGATCAAAATCTTAAACATAGATCATGATAAGAACATACAATTCAAGAACAGAACTAAGGAGTTCAAGTACTTACAACTCCTCCTGTACCCTATGGCCTAAATGAGCTACCCTCTGGCACATACGTGTGTCACAGTGTGGGCGAGCGTGTCGAGATTAGTGTCTCGTGCAGCTTCCTTTGAAATGGGTTTTTTCAAGGACAGTACCGGGCGGCACGGGTGTGCGGTGTTGCGTTCTAGCCTGTGTGTTGGAGGTTGCTACATACACCCGCTATCCGTAAGTGACATGGCATGGGCACGGGAGGGCCAATGCCTCGATAGAACTCGGATGGATGGATGTTCTGCAAGTCCCGATGAGATGAGCGACACGCGGGCCCATTCTCGATAGCATGACCAAGTGAGTTTTGATGGCCAACGACACCCTGAGACTCGGGACGGTATCAAGACATATTGGCCATGTCGATGGAGATCAAGATGACAAGATGAGACGCGATGGTGCAATGAGAGTCCATGGCCCGAGCAGAGACAAGGTCGAGGGGAATGACTTGGCCTAGTGTAGAGGTAAGTCAGTTGTGTCGCATACTATTGAACATACACGCGCAGGCGGCATGTGTGATTGAACGAGCTTGGATTCTGCACAACCGATGTTCGATTGGCGAAGACAAACCTCGCAAAGATCCGACAAAGCCAAAAAGCCGGGGCGAAAAATATATCTAGGACTTAATTTTTCTTAAAGCTAGTTATGAGCATGTCTAGATCATGACGCCGCGCGATCAAGAATGTATGGCACTAAGAACAAGAAAAAAAGCAAGAAATTGTGTAATAGACTAGAATGTTTGTACTCATTCCATTTGTTAATTACTTATGTATGGATAAAATAAATGTATTGAAAGTTGTGTTTTAAATTCTTGTGTTTTATTTCTCGTTAAAAACAAACCCATGTGGAAAGCGAGCATTCTACCATATGAGCTAGACCCCCTTTATAGAATAAAGGTCTCGAACGATCATGATGAGGTAAAAAGCCATTTTGGATTCTTCTTAAGAAGTACTTATAGAATTTGCTTGGATTTTTGTATAAACCTTAATCCAAGTATGAATTAAAGGAATGTGAAAGAAAAACATTTTTGTATAAACCTTAATCTAAGTATGAATTAAAGGAATGTGAAAGAAAAACACCTAGAACCGTGATTTAAAGCTCGGAATCTATCAAATTTCTCAGGATTTAATTAAAGTTAAAATAACCCACTAAATGAACTCTACTGCCTGTGAATTTTTAATACTGAACATAATATGATATGTTACGAGTTTATATGAAAAATTTGGTGGTCATTGGATAAGATTAATTAGCTAAACCAAGTAACGGTGTAAAATGAACATAATGCACCGAAGGAAATTTACAATTTATCATTGGTTCATGATCTTCATGATTGCCAAATGCTAAGAAACCTTGCATTAAACCTAGATATGAATTGAAATGTATGAAGCCTTGAATACAGGATCTCAGGTTCATGACAAGTACCATATATAGGAGGGGAAAAAGGATCCAGATTCAAGTTCGATAGGCTAGAATTTAAAAAATATAAGAATGAAGGTGCAAGGAATTGAACCCCGTGCCTCTCCAATGCAAAGCGAGCGCTCTACCATATGAGTTACACACCCTTTATAGAATAAAGGTCTCGAACGTTCATGATGAGGTAAGAAACCATTTTGGACTCTTTTTAATTATTACTTTTAGAATTTGCTTGGATTTTTTTTATATACCTTAAACTAAGTATGAATTAAAGGAATGTGAAAGAAAAACACAAAGAACCGTGAATTAAGGCTTCGAACCGATTAAATTGATTGTGATTTAAGTAACATTAATATAACCCACTAAATGAACTCGACTGCCTATGAATTTTTAATACTGAGAATAATATGACATGTTAAGAGTTTATATGAAATTTGGTAATCATTAGATAAGGTTAATTAGCTAAATCAAGTAACGGTGTAAAATGACCATAATGCACTTAAGGAAATTTAACTTTGGTTCATGATCTAGATGACCTCCAAATGTTATGAAACTTTTTATTAAACCTAGATACGAGTTTAGACTATGTTGCTTGTAACACATGAACCCATGGCATAGGTTCAAATTGTGTCACTTTTAATGTATGAAGCCTTTGACGTATGTTAACTGTACGTTGCTTTAAATGTATGAAGCCTTTAACAAAGGATGTCAGGTTCATGAATAGTACCATAAATACTAGGGGGAGTGTCCTCGAGAACGAAGCAACAATCAAGGACTAGAACAAGGATCAACATCCAAGTTTTAAAGATAAGAATCTTAAAACAAATAACAATAGAGGTGCAGGGAATTGAATCCCGTGCCTTTTGCATGAGAAGCGAACACTCTACCATATGAGCTACACCCCCTTAATAAAATAAAGGTCTCGAACGTTCATGGGTGAGGTAAGAAACCATTTTGGACTCTTCTTATGAAGTACTTTTAGAATTTGCTTGGATTTTTGTATAAACCTTAAACCAAGTTGAATTAAGGGAATGTGAAAGAAAAACACCAAGAACCATGAGTTAAGGCTCCGAACCGATCAAATTTCTCAAGATTTAAGTAACGTTAAAATAACATACTAAATGAACTCCGCTGCATATGAATTTTTAATACTGAGCATAATACGACATGTTAATAGTTTATATGAAATTTTGTAGTTATTGGATAAGGTTAATTAGCTAAACCAAGTAACGATATAAAATGAACATAATGCACCTAAGGAAATTTACCATTGGTTCATGATCTAGACGACTGCCTAATGCTATGAAACTTTGTATTAAACCTAGATACGAGTTTAGACTACGTTGCTTGTAACACATGAAGTCATGGCATAGGTTCAGACTGTGTCGGTTGAAATGTATGAAGCCTTGGACGCAAGTTGAGACTGTGTCGCTTGGAACGTATGAAGCCTTGGACACAGAATGTCAGGTTCATGACTAGTACTATAAATACTAGGATGAGTTTCTTGGATAACAATACAACGATCAAATACTAGAACAAGGATTATGATCCAAGTTCAGAACAATAGTACCAAACCCCTTCGATCGAAACTAAGATTGAGACCTCATAATTTAAAAATCAAAGTCCTAAAGATTGATCATGATAAGAACTCACAATTAAAGATAAGAACTAAAGAGTCCAAGTAATTACAACATGAACAAGAAAAGAAATAGTGTTATAGGCTAGAATCTTTATACTCATTCATTAATTTCATGTTTTAATTACATATACATATGAATCTATAAAATAAATGTATTGTAAATTATAAAAGTATAAAATTTACCCATCTTATCGAGTCATCTGATCCTTACAATAATATAAGTATTTGAACCTAAGATTTCAAAACAAACAAAATGGAGTTGCACGAAATTGAACCATGTGCTTCTTCATGCAAAGAGAGCGCTCAACCATATGAGCTACATCCCCTTTATAAAACAAATGTTCCCAACGTCCATGACGTGGTATGTAACGACCCGGGAAAGAAAGAAAAAAAAAATATATATAATAAAAAATAAAATAAATTAAAAAAAAAAAATTTAAAAACTCAGTCGCCGGAAAATCCGTGAGTTTTCCGGCGACCGCCGAGTTTCGCGGAACCCACGCGAAACGACGGCCACAGCATGCCCAGCCCTCAGCCCACGACACCCAGCATCTTCAGAACACCTGCAAAGAGAGAAAAGAGAGAAAATTTCAAGAGAGAGAGAGAGATTTCGGACAAACGTCGGTGAGTGTCCAGTTTCTCCGACGAGCCCTTAAACCACCCTCAAACCGACACCAAACGACCTGTTACCACCATGAGAAGGATCCCTAATGAAAGCACAATAACTCAGGGTGCGTTTTGTGTTATTTTGTAAGCGTCGTCGTCGGTAACCGAGGTCGGAAAAATTAGGTTTTCGTAATCGTTCTTAGATCTGTGGCTTTTAGGAGCTTTTAGGCCGCAAAACTCCCAGAAAAGAAAGAAGGACGACGAACAAAGAGGAAAGGGGAAGAAAGAGGACCGAATCGGCAACGAAAACACCGCGGGAAGGAGAGAGAAAGCTCGCCAGAAAATCGGCCGAAGTCGGGTAAGGAAGACAAGATCCACGGATCCGGGTCAACCCGAACCCAAAACCCGAGAGAGCCAGCCCATTTCTCCCTTGGCCTCTGCCTTCGGCCCAGCCCAACTATAGCGGCCCAAACCTCAAACCGGCCCAGAAGCTACGGTTCAGTTGAACCAACCCAGACTAGACCCACGGTCCAATTGAGCCGGCCTGCAAACCAAACACTTGCGACCCAGCCCAGTAAGTCGAGGCCCAACGATTAGTCTTGGCCCAGTGGCCTTCCACAGCCCGTGACCCGAACCACGATCCGAATCGGACTGCGACCCGCGCTTCGACCCGACACTACCGCTCGACG
Source organism: Cucurbita pepo subsp. pepo (assembly GCF_002806865.2). Lineage (NCBI taxonomy): Eukaryota > Viridiplantae > Streptophyta > Magnoliopsida > Cucurbitales > Cucurbitaceae > Cucurbita > Cucurbita pepo. The sequence continues at coordinate 7,388,898 of NC_036643.1, forward strand.
TGGCTCTCTCTGCTGCCGCCACGTGTCACACAGCGACGCAGGTAGCCCCTTGGCTCGTCTCGGCGCAAACAGCTCGGGATCCCTCTGGTGACGCTCCGGTGGCTCCTCTGGCGGCTCCAGCGGCTATTCGGCTCGGCTCACCAGTTTTCAGCCCGGTTTCTACTGTTTTGACCCTTCCGGATCTATTTTCGACCCCGATTAAGGTATCTGAGGCCGTTTTAGAGCCGTATTTCACATTTATTAAATTATAGGTAAATTAATTGTGAAATACTAACGGAAAGTTGTGAACGGTGTGATAGGAAACAAACCCCAGCGAAGTAGGAAGCAGCTCT
>NC_036643.1:7390686-7395722 GCF_002806865.2 Cucurbita pepo subsp. pepo
AACGTCCATGACGAGGTAAGTAGCCATTTTGGACTCTTCATAATCAATGCTTGTAAACCTTAAACCAAGTATGAATTAAAGGAAAGAAAAAATGGAAGAGATAAGTAGCCATTTTGGACTCTTCATAATCAATGCTTGTAAACCTTAAACCAAGTATGAATTAAAGGAAAGAAAAAATGGAAGAGGTAAGTGGAAGAGGTAAGTAGCCATTTTGGACTCTTCATAATCACAACAATGGAGGTGCAGGGAATTGAACCCTGTGCCTCTCGCATGCGAAGGGCTCTACCATATGAGCTACACCCCCTTTATAAAATAAAGGTCTTGAACGTCCATGACGGAGTGTCTTGGAGATCCTTACAATTCCAAGGATTTAAACCTAAGATTTCAAAACTAACACAACACACAATGGAGGTGCAGAGAATCAAACTCTGTGCCTCTCGCATGCAAAGCGAGTGCTCTACCATATGAGCTACACTGCCTTTATAGAATAAAAGTCTCGAACGTCCATGACGAGATAAGTAGTCATTTTGGACTTTTCATAATCAATGCTGGTAGAAATTGTATGTATCTTTGTATAAACCTTAAACCAAGTATGAATTAAAGGAAAGAAAAATACCAAGAATCGTGAGTAAAAGCTCTGAACTCGTTAAATTGCTCATGAGTTTATATGAAATTCGGTGCTCATTGGATAAGGTTAATTAGTATTTGGTCCTTTGGTTCATGATCTAGCTTAATATTAGAGGGAGTATCTCCACAGTATTTGGTCCTTTGGTTCATGATCTAGCTTAATATTAGAGGGAGTGTCTTGGAGATCCTTACCATTCCAAGGATTTGAACCTAAGATTTCAAAACAAACACAATGGAGGAGGTGAACAGTGTGCCTCTTGCATAAAAAACGAGCACTCTACCATATGAACTACACCTCCTTTATAGTATAAAGGTCTCGAACGTCCATGATGAGGTAAGTAGCCATTTAGATCTCTTCTTAAGAAGTACTTGTAGAAATTGCTTGGATCATTGTATAAACCTTAAACCAAGTATGAATTAAAGAAATGTGAAAGAAAAACACCAAGAACCGTGAGTTAAGGCTCCGAACCGATCAAATTTCTCGTGATTTAAGTAACATTAAAATAACTTACTAAATGAACTCCGCTGCCTATGAATTTTTAATATGAGCATAATATGACATGTTAAGAGTTTATATGAAATTGGGTAGTCATTGGATAAGGTTAATTAGCTAAACCAAGTAACGGTGTAAAATGATCGGCACATAAGGAAATTTATCTTTGGTTCATACTCAAGATGACCTCCAAATGCTATGGAACTTTTTATTAAACCTAGATTCGAGTTCAGACAACGCCGCTTTGAACGCATGAACCCATGGCATAGGTTCAAACTATGTCACTTGAAATATATGAAGCCTTGGACCTAGTTTAACACTATGTTTCTTTGGACGTATGAAGCCTTGAACACAGGATGTCAGATTCATGACTAGTATCATAAATACTAGGGAGAGTGTCTTTGACGAACAAGAACACAATCAAGGACTAGAAAAAAGATCAAGATCCAAATTCTGAAGATAAAAACCAAGAACAATAGTACCAAAACCCTTAGACCCGAATTATGGTTGAGTCATAATCCCAGGATCAAAGTTCTGAAGATATATCATGATAAACAATCTTAAGTACTTACAACAAGAAAGAAATAGTGTGATAGGCAAGAATAGACAAGAATTAAGTTTCGAACTTCATGATGAAGTAAGAATTAAGATTTCAAAACAAACACAATGAGGTGCAGGGTATTGAACCCTGTGCCTCTCGCATGCAAAGCGAGCGCTCTACCATATAAGCTACACCCCCTCTATAAAATAAATGTCTTAAACGTCCATGACGAAGTAAGCAGCGATTTTGGACTCTTCTTAACAAGTAATTGTAGAAATTTCTTGGATTTTTGTATAAACCTTAAGCCAAGTATGAATTAAAGGAATGTGAAAGAAAAACACCAAGAACCGTGAGTTAAGGCTCCGAACCAATTAAATTGCTCGTGATTTAAGTAACATTAAAATGACGATAATGCACATAAGTAAATTTAACTTTGGTTCATGTTCTAGAGGACCTCCAAATACTATGGAACTTTTTATTAAACCTAGATTCGAGTACAGACTATGTCGCTTGGAATGCATGAACCCATGGCATAGGTTCAAACTTTGTTACTTGAAATGTATGAAATCTTGGACGTAGGTTAACACTATCGCTTTGAACGTATGAAGCCTTGGACACAAGATGTCAGGTTCATGACACACAGGATGTCAGGTTCATGACTAGCGCCATAAATACTAGGGGAGTGTCTTGGAGAACAAGACAACGATCAAGGACTGAACAAGGATCAAGTTCCAAGTTTTGTTGATAAGAAGCAGGAAAAAAAAGTACCCAGACCCTTAGATCAGAACAGAATTGAACCTTGTTCCTCTTGCATGCAAAGCGAGCGCTCTACCGTATGAGCTACAACCCCCTTACACAATAAAGGTCTTGAACGTCCATAACGAGGTAAGTAGCCATTTTGGACTCTTCTTAAGAAATACTAGTAGAAATTGCTTGGATCTTTGTATAAACCTTAAATCAATTATGAATTAAAGGAATATGAAACGAAAATACCAAGAACCATGAGTGAAGACTCCAAATATATCAAATTGCTTGAGATTTAAGTAACGTTAAAATATCTCACTAAATGAACTCTGCTGCCTATGAATTTTGAATACTAAGCATAATATGACATGTTAAGATTATATATGAAATTTGGTTGTCATTGGATATGGTTAATTAGTTAAACCAAGTAACGGTGTAAAATGACCATAATGCTCCTGAAGAAATTTACCTTCGATTCATGATCTAGATAACCTCCGAATGCTACGAAATTTTGTATGAAACCTAGATGTGGGGTCAGACTACGTCGCTTGGAATGCATGAAGCCTTGGACGTAGTTTCAGACTGTGTTGCTTGGGAGCGTATGATANAACGCCGCTTTGAACGCATGAACCCATGGCATAGGTTCAAACTATGTCACTTGAAATATATGAAGCCTTGGACCTAGTTTAACACTATGTTTCTTTGGACGTATGAAGCCTTGAACACAGGATGTCAGATTCATGACTAGTATCATAAATACTAGGGAGAGTGTCTTTGACGAACAAGAACACAATCAAGGANTAAAATAACAAAGTATTAAAACCCATAACAATAGTATTAAAACCCCTAGATCAGAACAAAGGTTGATTTCTTAGAATCCATTGACCAAAGTTCGTCTAAGTTCACTTACAAACCAAGAAAAATAGTACTTAGACCCTTAAATCAGAACTAAGGTTGACATCTCAGAATTCAAGGACCAAAGTCCACGTAAGTATTTACAACAAGAACAAGGAAAGAAAGAGTGTGACAGGCTATGACAGGCTACTTACTGAGTACACACCAAGAAGCAATAGTACTAAGACCCTTAAATTAGAACTAAGGAACATCAGTACTAAGACACTTAAATTAGAACTAAGGTTGAGATCTCAAAATAGAAGGATGAAAGTCAGCCTAAATACCTACAACAAGACCAAAGAAAAAAAAAAAGTGTGGTAGGCTACTTACTAAGTAGATAATCGTACCTATGATACCTCTTGCATGCAAAGTGAGAGCTCTAGCATGTGAGACTCGAATACAAACTAAAAAGACGAAAGCGAAAATAATTAAAAAAATTAAAAATAAAATAAAATCCGCTAAAATTTAAATTAAAAGAAAAGTGAACACCAAAATTAAATAAAAAATTAAGTCCAATTACAAGACGAAGTTGCATACGAGAAATCCTTTATAAAACAAAAATATAAAAGCCTAAAAAATGTAAAAACGGGCTAGCAGTCTAGAACAACCCCCCACTGTGACCACACAACTCGTGAACGCTCATTCACCTTGAGCAGCAGCCTGTAAACACCTGGAAAATATAAGAGAAAGGGGTGAGTATAATAATACTCAATAAGCAACCTACTTGTAGGCTCTCAATGCATCCTTAACTTAGTAAGTATCACGGGCTTTACTCTTTGCTCTAGGAAGTTTGGGCTTAGGTTTCAATGCTCTTTGTTCTTCTTTTCTACTACTTTAAGTGGCTTGTCTTGCTTATGTAGTGGATGATCAATGTTCTAGGTTGTGGCGGGAACTCATAAGTTGCAAGACAGCATAGCTGGATCTGAATCTGAACAACAATTTGAGCATTATCCATGGGGGTTACCTGACAACTCTCCCACGGGACTATAAAGTCTTCAAAGTGTTGGGGCAGCGATCCCCTGTGTGCCGGTTAGCTACTAGGTTAACCTACGCTCAGGGTTGGGTTTACAGTTGATGGTGTTAATATAACACATGCGAAAGCTTTGGATCTTAGGCACTTTTAGAACATCAATTATAGTAAATAACTAGCATGTTCATAAGTATTAAAACTTAATGAGTTTAAATACTAACCTTTTGTAGTTCAAACTTCTTTTTCCTCACGAACCGGTTTCGAACCACCACTAGTGTCTTCTCCACTATCCTCCGGCCTTAGAACAGGATTGTGGAATCCGGTGAGTGACTAAACTTGAGAGGGATTTTGTATATATGAAGGGATTTTGTACATATATGTGGCAAGCATACATGTTTTGTTAACGAAATTTATCGCTTAAAATTCCACTCAAACTTGTGGGGTTTATTTGGCAAGCATGCAAGTTTGGTTAAACTAAATTTTGACACCTCAAAATTCCACTAACATGTATTTTTCGATTAAATGAAGTCAAACATTTTGGTTTTCTTCATTTTAATTCAACCATTAATTTCAATAATTAAAATCAAATTAAAGTAACATTAAATGAATAATTAAACTATTTAATTAATATTTAATATTAATTCAAATGTCAATCCCAATCAATTCCGACACATAATTGATTAAGATATTTAAATCTTATTTAAATATCTCAAATTCTCTTTTTTTGTTTAATTCGTAAATAAAACAAAAATGCGGTTAAATATATC
>NC_036643.1:7395872-7425296 GCF_002806865.2 Cucurbita pepo subsp. pepo
TGGTCATTTACACTAGGTTGGGGCACATGTCGCATGAACCTAACAAGCAACACCTAGATCCATGGTATGGAACCTGAAGTAGAGTCTCGACAATACGATACTGAAGTGGAAAGGGTAGTGGACAAACATGTGAGACTGTTCACATTGCTATAGCCTAATGAGCTACCTTGATCATTCTTGGTTGTCGTGGAGGCGTACGAGGTTCTTAGGGACTTCTAGGTAGTTTAAACCTATCTCTCGTTTCTAGGATGTGGAGGCCTACGAGGTTCTTAGGGACCTATAATCGCCACTAATGATACTGGGGTGTAGGGTCTAATGGAACACATTTTGAACTTGGTCAACGTGTAAGTCGCACTAGCTATAGCGCCCTAATCTTAACTAAGTTTTCTCATGCATGCTTTTCTAGGTAGTTACACCTATCGATCACTTAATTGCATTAGACCCTGGTCATATCTGGGAGTTGAAACGGTCTATTGGGTTCCTAAGGCGGCTAGGTAGCTTAACACAGTCTTCTAGCTTTAGGTTGTTCTATTTTGACTCCTTGAATATTTCTTAGTCTTGAAGCACTAGGGTCTAGATCCTCTGGCCGTCGCTCACGATCCAAAAGTGCTCAGTCTATTGGAGGCAACCTGACCCAAGTCATCATCTAGTCAACGTAACTCTACCGCCCTAGTTTTGTGCAGATAAACATGTTCTATAGAGAGAACACATAGTCAAACACCTAGAGCTAACACATATTATATCATGCAAACATACAAGCAAACAAGCTCAATGGGGAGATAACATCCATCAATCCCCTATAGCACAGATCGCAATAGCCTATCTTTCTCTCTAACACAATGAAAAGCACGTAAAACAACATATACAACAAATCTCATCATAGGGGCGTTTTGATAATTTCTTACATCATATTGGTCTTTTGATATTTGTTTATAAATATAACCCAAACTCGTTCTCGTTTGTAATAAACTTGAACAACACTAAGTTGCAATCAGATTGTGTTTTGATTTATCTGTGGTATTGTTTACTTAAATTTGATTTAAATTTCACCGTATTTTCATATTTTATAGTAGCANTGAATATTTCTTAGTCTTGAAGCACTAGGGTCTAGATCCTCTCGCCGTCGCTCACGATCCAAAAGTGCTCAGTCTATTGGAGGCAACCTGACCCAAGTCATCATCTAGTCAACCTAACTCTAACGCCCTAGTTTTGTGCAGATAAACATGTTCTACAGAGAGAACACATAGTCAAACACCTGGAGCTAACACATATTATATCATGCAAACATACAAGCAAACAAACTCAATGGGGAGATAACATCCATCAATCCCCTATAGCACAGATCGCAATAGCTTATCTTTCTCTCTAACACAATGAAAAGCATGTAAAACAACATTCACAACAAATCTCATCATAGGGGCGTTTTGATAATTTCTTACATCATATTGGTCTTTTGATATTTGTTTATAAATATAACCCAAACTCATTCTCCTTTGTAATAAACTTGAACAACACTAAGTTGCAATCAGATTGTGTTTTGATTTATCTGTGGTATTGTTTACTTAAATTTGATTTAAATTTCACCGTATTTTCATATTTTATTTTATTTTACTTTTATTTTATGTGTTCTTGTCTCTGTTTTATGGTAGCAGTCTAATTTTCGAAACCTTGAAAATGAAATCCTTGACATTAGGAAATTGATTTAGCATGTTAGACTCTCATACAAGGTTATGAAACCAACATGTTGTCTAGTTTTCAATAACAAACATGATATTAATGAAAACCTAAGACACATAACAAAAACGGTAAAATAGAAGAGAAAGAGAGAACTAATGTGGTGTGTTGATTTTCAGTCATGTGCGATCGNAGTCTATTGGAGGCAACCTGACCCAAGTCATCATCTAGTCAACGTAACTCTACCGCCCTAGTTTTGTGCAGATAAACATGTTCTATAGAGAGAACACATAGTCAAACACCTGGAGCTAACACATATTATATCATGCAAACATACAAGCAAACAAACTCAATGGGGAGATAACATCCATCAATCCCCTATAGCACAGATCGCAATAGCTTATCTTTCTCTCTAACACAATGAAAAGCATGTAAAACAACATTCACAACAAATCTCATCATAGGGGCGTTTTGATAATTTCTTACATCATATTGGTCTTTTGATATTTGTTTATAAATATAACCCAAACTCATTCTCCTTTGTAATAAACTTGAACAACACTAAGTTGCAATCAGATTGTGTTTTGATTTATCTGTGGTATTGTTTACTTAAATTTGATTTAAATTTCACCGTATTTTCATATTTTATTTTATTTTACTTTTATTTTATGTGTTCTTGTCTCTGTTTTATGGTAGCAGTCTAATTTTCGAAACCTTGAAAATGAAATCCTTGACATTAGGAAATTGATTTAGCATGTTAGACTCTCATACAAGGTTATGAAACCAACATGTTGTCTAGTTTTCAATAACAAACATGATATTAACGAAAACCTAAGACACATAACAAAAACGGTAAAATAGAAGAGAAAGAGAGAACTAATGTCGTGTGTTGATTTTCAGTCATGTGCGATCGCCTAAATCACGAGCTTGAAAATTCTTTCATGGTATCGAAAGGTTTTCTAGTTTCAAAAAAGATTTATAAATCAAAAATACAAATTTTCTCGTGAAATTGGTCTCCCTCAATTCGACTGTAAAAAGAAGAATATATAGGAAAAATATGTGCAATGTCAAGGTGCTATCAAAACATACGTGAATACTATAGAAAATTTTGGGTAGCATCAAGACGTTGACGTTATGGACAAAGACGTAAGACACATGCTTTTTTGTACTAAAGATTGTCGTGGCGCCTTAAGGGGCGTTGAGCTTGACACTAGCTTAGCATTGAGATAGTGTGACACACAAGTCCAGACACAGCAAATTTCTAGTTTAAAATTTTAAATTAAGGAAGAAGCCAAATTTTAAAATGTGGTAGAAGAGAAAAAAATTTTAGAAAATCTTCTTTAACTAAAAATGGTATAAAATAAAATGGTAGAAAAATGAAAGAAAATTCAAAGTCAACCCTCAAGGGTTTAGGGTTATTTTGGTCCTTTTAGTGCCGCTTTTGTTAATTAGGTATATGAAAGTAACATAAACAAGAATTAATGAAGAAGGTAAAAGAAACAAGAGATAGGAAAAAGAAGAAAGAGGGGAAAAAATGGTTTAAAGTAGACAAGTGTCACGTGATCCTAGCCATTTGATTTATTTTCGGTCAAAAATCCTTCCCAAAAAATTTCAAATGATAGACAATGAACCTAGATGAAAGGAGTAATAAATGAATACAATATATTTGACTGTCATAAAACAACAAATATGATATTTATAGTAAGCAATAATGGAAGTCAAGTATCATACAAGATATTTGCTTATAATAAACCGTCAAAATATGATACATATGATAAATCATAATTGAAGGCTAAATATCCTTAACACCACTCTGCAAGCTGAGCATTGGACTTGAATGAACGTAAAACTTGGATCTGAAAAGTTCAGAGAGAGGTTTAGAAACACTTTTTGTGAAGATATCAGCAACTTGGAGATGGGAAGTTACATACGGTCTACTTTTCAGAAGAAGAGAGTGGAAGAGACAACAGAGCTAATGGATTGCAGTTTCATGTATGTTGAGGTCTGAGTTAATCATAGAGTGACCAGAAACACTACTGTCGACTCTAAAGCCACCCACAACTCCATGACGGAGACCAAAGCAAAATGATTGAATATCCTTTGGCATCAAGATGCAGGAAAGATGAAGATCATCAATTTGACATCTTTACCCGTCTTNTGACAGCTTTACCCGTCTTAGGAGTTGCGAAAAGAACTCCCATTAAGCTGGGGACTTGGATTGGACAAACTGACTTTGCGATAGTCAAGATGGACGAATTCGACATCGTTTTAAGAACGAACTTCCAACTAAAACACAGAGTTATTCCCATGCCCCTAGCAAAAAGCTTGGTAATAACGGGGTCGAACCCGATAATTATCAAGAAAAACACCCATTAGCCTAGAGGGATGAAAATGGTGTTAGCAGGACAGTTGAGAAAGGATCTAAGTCATGATGAGCATACACTTGCTACCATTACCGTATTTGGAGAGGAAAGCTTGAGTGAACGGGGTTGTAGTACATGATAATGAAAATGAAAAAATGTAGTGACCTCATGCATTATTGTGTGTTCATTCATCGGGGGATACCCCTTCTCCTTTTACGATAGTATGGACGCATACAGTACGAGGCAGGAAAACGAACATTATGTTTACCATAATGCTACCATGATGGTTACTATTCCTAATGGGTGTCTAGCATCAACAAATACTAGAGAATGCTCGCCCGAACAAAAAAAGGCCTAGGAGGTATGCAAACACACTGGTGGGTCCATATTCACACATATAAACCATGTGTTGAAAAATTAAGTACACATCCAATTCCCCACTTAGGATAGTCGCCTTAGAAAAATAGACTGATATAATAGGTTCCATTCATGATTCTATGGGTTTGCATTTAACCTCAACAAATGGGTCACTTACTAAATATTTCTTAAAATACTCAATCCACCTGCTTGTTTCAGGTAAAGGCAAGACATTCATGTACTACTGACGACGACATCGCAACTCGAGATTATTTTACATGCATAAGATAGTCGCATTTATTTTCTTAGACTTAAAAACGTCTTATTCTAGCCTATAGTTTATTGCTGTATCGTTTTAAAGATATTTTCGAACACATAAGTCCATGACATTGTTTTGATTACGTTATTTTTGCATAAAAATGATTACGTTATGAAATTGATAGCAACTCTAACGAAGTTTACTCTTTTTATGTAAGTGGTGGAGTGAATGGAACCCACATTAAGTACACCCTATTTACACAGCTTATACTGTTCTAGGTAAAATAATAATAAGAATAAGAATAAATAAATAAATAAAATAAAAAAATAAAAATAAAAGACCATAGAGCAAACACTTAACCATATGAGCTAAGCAAACACTTTACCAATTGTACCCCTATGCCTTGGGTGCCCCTATGCCTGAGCTACACTCTATTAAGTGAGGGTGTCCTCATATAAAAAGTGAGTATAAACCCTATGTCTTCGGGGTGCCAATTCTTCCTTGATGTCTCTTGCTTTACCAAATAAGCTATACTCAAATTCGATTGGTACGAACTCTCCTACGTTTCCTTTTTATTATTAAATTCAATGATTTTATTAAAGATTTTAGGGATTGAATTTCAGGATTTGGTAGGAGAGAAAAATGTTTAAAATCTACACGGGACCAAAGAAAATATAAAATAAAATGATAGAAAAAATCAAAGTCAACACGATAGGAATTAGACATTTTTGCACTTTCTTCGATTTAGGAATTTGTAACGACCCTTGATTTCTACTTAGCTAGAGTCGTTACCATCATCATAGCATAATCATTTCTATGCATAAATTAGCATTTAAACTTCTTCATAAAACATAAAGTCCATTTTAAAACACTGTCATGGACTTACGTATTCGAAAACATGTTTAAAACGACACAATGAAAGATAAACATAATGAGCGTTACCCTGCCTAGTAGCATACACGTTCATAATATATTGAAGAAGAAGGGGTATCCCCCATTGCATGAGCGCACAATAATGCATGAGGTCCCAACATTTTTTCATTTTCATTATCATTTAGTGCAACCCAGCGCATCTTCCTTCATATCATATCATTTTATCATATCATTTTTCATATCGTTTATCATATCATTTATCATATCTTTCATGCATATGTCGAGGTTGTATTTCATACTAGCTCGTCGTTTTGCATGTCAATCATATCATTAAATTTGGCATGTTAAGATTATATATGAAATTTGGTGATTATTGGATTAGGGTAATTAGCTAAACCAAGCAACGATGTAAAATTACTACAATGCCCCTAAGGNACTTACGTATTCGAAAACATGTTTAAAACGACACAATGAAAGATAAACATAATGAGCGTTACCCTGCCTAGTAGCATACACGTTCATAATATATTGAAGAAGAAGGGGTATCCCCCATTGCATGAGCGCACAATAATGCATGAGGTCCCAACATTTTTTCATTTTCATTATCATTTAGTGCAACCCAGCGCATCTTCCTTCATATCATATCATTTTATCATATCATTTTTCATATCGTTTATCATATCATTTATCATATCTTTCATGCATATGTCGAGGTTGTATTTCATACTAGCTCGTCGTTTTGCATGTCAATCATATCATTAAATTTGGCATGTTAAGATTATATATGAAATTTGGTGATTATTGGATTAGGGTAATTAGCTAAACCAAGCAACGATGTAAAATTACTACAATGCCCCTAAGGAAATTTACCATAAAGAAATTTATCGTAAGGTTCAAACTATGTTTTATTTCTCATGAAAATTTTATCAAGAACATAACTAAAGAGTGTAAGTACTTACAACAAGAACAAGAAAAGAGAGTGTGGCTAAGTACTTAGGTATGTATAAAATAAATTTAATATGGAGGTGCAGGGAATTGCACCATGTGCCTCTTGCATGTAGCAAACGCTCTACCATATAAGCTACACCCCCTTTATAAAGGTCCCGAACGTCTATGACGAGGTAAGTAGTCATCTTGGGCTTTTCTTAAGAAATACTTGTAGAAATTGCTTGAATCTTTGTATAAACCTTAAACCAAGTATGAATTAAAGGAATATGAAAGAAATACACAAAGAACCGTGAGTTAAGGCTCCTAACTAATCAAATTGTTCGAGATTTAAGTATCGTTAAAATAACCCACTAAATGAACTCTACTGCCAATGAATTTTTAATAATGAGCATAATATGACATGTTAAGATTATATATTAAATTTGGCGGTCATTGGATAAGGTTAATTAGCTAAACCAAAGTGTAAAATGACCATAATGCTTGTAAGAAAATTTACCTTTGGTTCATGATCTAGATGACCTCTAAATGCTATGGAACTTTGTATTAAACCTATATGCGACTTAAGACTACGTCGCTTGTAATGCATGAAGCCGTAGACGTAGGTTCAATTGTTGAATGTATGAAGCCTTGACACAAAATGTCAAGTTCATTACTACCACCTTAAATACTTGAATGAGTATCTTGGAAAACAAGACAACGCTCAACGACTAGAACAAGGATCAATATCCAAATTTTAAAGATAAGGACCTAGAACAATAGTATTAAGATCCTTAGATCAGAACTAAGGTTGAGACCTTATAATCCAAAGATCAAAGTTCTAAGGAAGATCATGATAAGAACTCACGTGTCATGACAAGANATATATATATATATATATATATATATATATATATATATATATATAGTATGGTAAGCTAGAGTATTTGTACTCATTCCATATTTTTTAATTAGTTGGTACTTTTAACTAAATTTATTGTAAATTATGTTTTAAATTCCCTATGTTTTATTTCTCATGAAAAATTTACCCATCCTTTTATCTATAGTTTAGAGTCATCTAATCACAATTCTTACGATTACAAGGATTTAAACCTACACTCTACCACATGAGCTACACCGCCTTTATAGAATAAAGGTCCCGAACGTCTATGACGAGGTAAATAGCCATTTTTGGCTCTTCATAATAAATACTTGTAGAAATTGCATGTATCTTTGTATAAACCTTAAACAAAGTATGAATTAAACGAATATGAAAGAAAAACACCATGAACGGTGAGTTAAAGCTCCAAAATGATCCCAAATGATCAAATTGCTTCTGATTTAAGTAACGTTAAAATACTCTAGTAAATGAATTTCGCTGCCTATTTATTTTTAATACTGAGCATAATATGATATGTGTATTTATTTTTAATAAGCATAATATGATATGTTAAGAGTTTATATGAAATTTTATGGTCATTGGATAAGGTTAATTAGCTAAACTAAGTAACGGTGTAAAATGACCATAATGCACCAAAAGAAATTTAACTTTGGTTCATTATCTAAATGACCTCCAAATGCTATGAAACTTTGTATTAAACCTAGGGAATTGAACCATGTGTCTCTCGCATGCGAAAGCGATCGCTCTACCATATGTCTCTTCATTAGAATAAAGGTCCCGAACGTCTATGACAAAGTAAGTAGTCAATTTGGACTCTTCTTACGAAGTACTTGTAGAAATTGCTTGGATCTTTGTATAAAGTTTAAACCAAGATGAATTAAAGGTATGTGATAGAAAAACATCAAGATCAATGAGTTAAGTCTCTGAACCGATCAAATTGTTCGAGATTTATGTAACGTTAAAAGTAATCAGTAAATGAACTCCGCTGACTATGAATTTTTAATACTAAGCATAATATGACATGTTAGGAATTTATATGAAATTCTATGGTCATTGGATAAAGTTAATTAGCTAAACCAAGTAACGGTGTAAAATTACCATAATGCACATAAGGAAATTTACCTTTGGTTCATGATCTAGATGACCTCCAAATGCTATGAAACCTTGTATTAAACCTAGATGCGAGTTCATACTATATCGCTTTGGACGCACTAAGCTATGACATAGGTTTAAATTGTGTCAATTGAAATGTTTGAACCCTTTGATGTAGTTTCGGACTGTGTCACTTGGAACATACGAAGCCTTGAACACAGAATGTCAGGTTCATGACTAGTACCATAAATACTAAGAGTGTCTTGGAGAACAAGACAACGATCAAGGACTAGAACAAGGATCAAGATCCAAGTTCTGAAGATAAGAACCCATAATAATAGTACCAAGACCCGTAGACCAGAACTAAGGTTGAGACATACTTACAACAAGAACAAAAAAGAAATAGTGTGATAGGCTAAGATCTTTGTACTCATTCAATATTTAATCTTAAAACAAATACAATGGAGGTGCAGGGAATTGAACCTCGTGCCTCTCGCATGCGAAGCGAGCGCTCTATCACATGAGCTACACCCCCTTTATAGAATAAAGGNATTAAACCTAGGGAATTGAACCATGTGTCTCTCGCATGCGAAAGCGATCGCTCTACCATATGTCTCTTCATTAGAATAAAGGTCCCGAACGTCTATGACAAAGTAAGTAGTCAATTTGGACTCTTCTTACGAAGTACTTGTAGAAATTGCTTGGATCTTTGTATAAAGTTTAAACCAAGATGAATTAAAGGTATGTGATAGAAAAACATCAAGATCAATGAGTTAAGTCTCTGAACCGATCAAATTGTTCGAGATTTATGTAACGTTAAAAGTAATCAGTAAATGAACTCCGCTGACTATGAATTTTTAATACTAAGCATAATATGACATGTTAGGAATTTATATGAAATTCTATGGTCATTGGATAAAGTTAATTAGCTAAACCAAGTAACGGTGTAAAATTACCATAATGCACATAAGGAAATTTACCTTTGGTTCATGATCTAGATGACCTCCAAATGCTATGAAACCTTGTATTAAACCTAGATGCGAGTTCATACTATATCGCTTTGGACGCACTAAGCTATGACATAGGTTTAAATTGTGTCAATTGAAATGTTTGAACCCTTTGATGTAGTTTCGGACTGTGTCACTTGGAACATACGAAGCCTTGAACACAGAATGTCAGGTTCATGACTAGTACCATAAATACTAAGAGTGTCTTGGAGAACAAGACAACGATCAAGGACTAGAACAAGGATCAAGATCCAAGTTCTGAAGATAAGAACCCATAATAATAGTACCAAGACCCGTAGACCAGAACTAAGGTTGAGACATACTTACAACAAGAACAAAAAAGAAATAGTGTGATAGGCTAAGATCTTTGTACTCATTCAATATTTAATCTTAAAACAAATACAATGGAGGTGCAGGGAATTGAACCTCGTGCCTCTCGCATGCGAAGCGAGCGCTCTATCACATGAGCTACACCCCCTTTATAGAATAAAGGCCCCGAATGTTCATGATGAGGTAAGAAGACATTTTGGACTCTTCTAAAGAAGTACTTTAGAATTTGCTTGGATCTTTGTATAAACCTTAAACGAAGTATGAATTAATNCAATGAGTTAAGTCTCTGAACCGATCAAATTGTTCGAGATTTATGTAACGTTAAAAGTAATCAGTAAATGAACTCCGCTGACTATGAATTTTTAATACTAAGCATAATATGACATGTTAGGAATTTATATGAAATTCTATGGTCATTGGATAAAGTTAATTAGCTAAACCAAGTAACGGTGTAAAATTACCATAATGCACATAAGGAAATTTACCTTTGGTTCATGATCTAGATGACCTCCAAATGCTATGAAACCTTGTATTAAACCTAGATGCGAGTTCATACTATATCGCTTTGGACGCACTAAGCTATGACATAGGTTTAAATTGTGTCAATTGAAATGTTTGAACCCTTTGATGTAGTTTCGGACTGTGTCACTTGGAACATACGAAGCCTTGAACACAGAATGTCAGGTTCATGACTAGTACCATAAATACTAAGAGTGTCTTGGAGAACAAGACAACGATCAAGGACTAGAACAAGGATCAAGATCCAAGTTCTGAAGATAAGAACCCATAATAATAGTACCAAGACCCGTAGACCAGAACTAAGGTTGAGACATACTTACAACAAGAACAAAAAAGAAATAGTGTGATAGGCTAAGATCTTTGTACTCATTCAATATTTAATCTTAAAACAAATACAATGGAGGTGCAGGGAATTGAACCTCGTGCCTCTCGCATGCGAAGCGAGCGCTCTATCACATGAGCTACACCCCCTTTATAGAATAAAGGCCCCGAATGTTCATGATGAGGTAAGAAGACATTTTGGACTCTTCTAAAGAAGTACTTTAGAATTTGCTTGGATCTTTGTATAAACCTTAAACGAAGTATGAATTAATGGAATGTGAAAGAAAAACACCAAGAACCGTGAGTTAATGCTCTGAACCGATCAAATTTCCCAGGATTTAAGTAACATTAAAATAACTCAACAAATGAACTCTGCTGCCAATGAATTTTTAATACTCAGCATATATGATATGTTTCGAGTTTATATGAAATTTGGTGGTCCTTGGATAAGGTTAATTAGTTAATCCAATTAACGGTGTAAAATGACCATAATGCACATAAGGAAATTTACCTATGGTTCATGATATAGATGACCTCCAAATTCTATGAAACTTTATATTAAACCTAGATGCGAGTTTAGACTACGTCGTTTGGAACGTATGAAACCATTACATAGGTTTAGACTGTGTCACTTGAAATTTATGAAGCCTTAGACATAAGTTAATATTGTGTGTCTTCGAACGTATAAAGTCTTGGACACAGGATGTCAAGTTCATGATTATACCATAAATACTACGGGGAGTGTCTTTAGAACATGAAAACAATCCAGAAGTAGAAAAAGAATCAAGATCCAAATTCGAAAGATAAGAACCCAGAACAATAGTACCAAACGTTCATGATGAGGTAAGAAGCCATTTTGAACTCTTTTAAGAAGTACTTTTAGAATTTTCTTGGATCTTTGTATAAACCTTAAACCAAGTATGAATTAAAGGAATGTGAAAGAAAAATACCTAGAATCGTGATTTTAAGGTTCCGAACCGATCAAATTTCTTAGGATTTAAGTAACGTTAAAATAATCCACTAAATGAACTCTGCTGCCTATGAATGTTTAATACGAGCATAATACGACATGTTAGAAGTTTATATGACATTTGATGGTCATTGGATAAGATTAATTCGCTAAACCAATTAATAGTGTAAAATGACCATAATGCACATAAAGAAATTTACCTATGGTTCATGATCTAGAAGACCTCCAAGTTCTATGAAACTTTGTATTAAACCTAGATGTGAGTTTAGAATATGTCGTTTGGAACGCATGAAACCATTGCATAGGTTCAGACTGTGTCACTTGAAATGTATGAAGTCTTGGACGTAGGTTAACATTGTGTCGCTTGGAACGTAGGAGCCTTGGACTCAGGATGTCACGTTCATGACTAGTACCATAAATATTAAGGGGAGTGTCTTCGAGAATAAGACAACAATCAAGGACTAGAAAAAGAATCAAGATTCAAGTTCTGAAGATAAGAACCTAAAACAACAGTACCAAGACCCTTAGACCAGAACTAAGATTGAGACCTCATACTCCAAGGATCAAAATCTTAAACATAGATCATGATAAGAACATACAATTCAAGAACAGAACTAAGGAGTTTAAGTACTTACGACTCCTGTACCCTATGGCCTAAATGAANTCTTTAGAACATGAAAACAATCCAGAAGTAGAAAAAGAATCAAGATCCAAATTCGAAAGATAAGAACCCAGAACAATAGTACCAAACGTTCATGATGAGGTAAGAAGCCATTTTGGACTCTTTTAAGAAGTACTTTTAGAATTTTCTTGGATCTTTGTATAAACCTTAAGGAATGTGAAAGAAAAATACCTAGAATTGTGATTTAAGGCTCTGAACCGATCAAATTTCTAAGGATTTAAGTAACGTTAAAATAACCCACTAAATGAACTCTGCTGCCTATGAATGTTTAATACGAGCATAATACGACATGTTAGAAGTTTATATGACATTTGATGGTCATTGGATAAGATTAATTCGCTAAACCAATTAACAGTGTAAAATGACCATAATGCACATAAGGAAATTTACCTATGGTTCATGATCTAGATGACCTCCAAGTTCTATGAAACTTTGTATTAAACCTAGATGTGAGTTTAGACTATGTCGTTTGGAACGCATGAAACCATTGCATAGGTTCAGACTGTGTCACTTGAAATGTATGAAGTCTTGGACGTAGGTTAACATTGTGTCGCTTGGAACGTAGGAGCCTTGGACTCAGGATGTCACGTTCATGACTAGTACCATAAATATTAAGGGGAGTGTCTTCGAGAATAAGACAACAATCAAGGACTAGAAAAAGAATCAAGATTCAAGTTCTGAAGATAAGAACCTAAAACAACAGTACCAAGACCCTTAGACCAGAACTAAGGTTGAGACCTCATACTCCAAGGATCAAAATATTAAACATAGATCATGATAAGAACATACAATTCAAGAACAGAACTAAGGAGTTTAAGTACTTACGACTCCTGTACCCTATGGCCTAAATGAACTACCCTCTGGCACATACGTGTGTCACAGTGTGGGCGAGCGTGTCGAGATTAGTGTCTCATGCAGCTTCCTTTGAAATGGGTTTTTTCAAGGACAGTACCGGGCGGCACGGGTGTGCGGTGTTGCATTCTAGCCCGCGTGTTGGAGGTTGCTACATACACCCACTATTCGACATNTGTATAAACCTTAAACCAAGTATGAATTAAAGGAATGTGAAAGAAAAATACCTAGAATCGTGATTTTAAGGTTCCGAACCGATCAAATTTCTTAGGATTTAAGTAACGTTAAAATAATCCACTAAATGAACTCTGCTGCCTATGAATGTTTAATACGAGCATAATACGACATGTTAGAAGTTTATATGACATTTGATGGTCATTGGATAAGATTAATTCGCTAAACCAATTAATAGTGTAAAATGACCATAATGCACATAAAGAAATTTACCTATGGTTCATGATCTAGAANACCTAGATGTGAGTTTAGACTATATCGTTTGGAACGCATGAAATCATTGCATAGGTTCAGACTGTGTCACTTGAAATGTATGAAGTCTTGGACGTAGGTTAACATTGTGTCGCTTGGAACGTAGGAGCCTTGGACTCAGGATGTCACGTTCATGACTAGTACCATAAATATTAAGGGGAGTGTCTTCGAGAATAAGACAACAATCAAGGACTAGAAAAAGAATCAAGATTCAAGTTCTGAAGATAAGAACCTAAAACAACAGTACCAAGACCCTTAGACCAGAACTAAGATTGAGACCTCATACTCCAAGGATCAAAATCTTAAACATAGATCATGATAAGAACATACAATTCAAGAACAGAACTAAGACCCTTAGACCAGAACTAAGGTTGAGACCTCATACTCCAAGGATCAAAATATTAAACATAGATCATGATAAGAACATACAATTCAAGAACAGAACTAAGGAGTTTAAGTACTTACGACTCCTGTACCCTATGGCCTAAATGAACTACCCTCTGGCACATACGTGTGTCACAGTGTGGGCGAGCGTGTCGAGATTAGTGTCTCATGCAGCTTCCTTTGAAATGGGTTTTTTCAAGGACAGTACCGGGCGGCACGGGTGTGCGGTGTTGCATTCTAGCCCGCGTGTTGGAGGTTGCTACATACACCCACTATTCGACATGGTATCCGTAAGTGACATGGCATGGGCACGGGAGGGCCAATGCCTCGATAGAACCCGGATGGATGGATGTTTGGCAAGTCCCGATGAGATGAGCGACACGCGGGCCCATTCTCGATAGCATGACCAAGTGAGTTTTGATGGCCAACAACACCCTGAGACTCGGGACGGTATCAAGACATATTGGCCATGTCGATGGAGATCGAGATAACAAGATGAGACGCGATGGTGCATTGAGAGTCTTTGGCCCGAGCAGAGGCAAGGTCGAGGCGAATGACTTGGCCTAGTGTAGAGGTAAGTCAGTTGTGTAGCATACTATTGAACATGCATGCGCAGGCGGCGNTCTTCGAGAATAAGACAACAATCAAGGACTAGAAAAAGAATCAAGATTCAAGTTCTGAAGATAAGAACCTAAAACAACAGTACCAAGACCCTTAGACCAGAACTAAGGTTGAGACCTCATACTCAAAGGATCAAAGTCTTAAAAATAGATCATGATAAGAACATAAAATTCAAGAACAGAACTAAGGAGTGCAAGTACTTACAACTCCTGTACCCTATGGCATAAGTGAGCTACCCTCTGGCACATACGTGTGTCATAGTATGGGCGAACGTGTCAAGATTAGTGTCTCGTACAGCTTCCTTTGAAATGGGCTTTTTCAAGGACAGTACCGGGCGGCACGGGTGTGCGGTGTTGCGTTCTAGCTCGCGTGTTGGAGGTTGCTACATACACCCGCTATCCGACACTGTATCTGTAAGTGACATGGCATGGGCACGGGAGGGCCAATGCCTCGATAGAACCTGGATGGATGGATGTTCGGCAAGTCCCGATGAGATGAGCTACACGCGGGCCCATTCTCGATAGCATGACCAAGTGAGTTTTGATGGCCAACGACACCCTGAGACTCGGGACGGTATCAAGACATATTGGCCATGTCGATGGAGATCGAGATAACAAGATGAGACGCGATGGTGCATTGAGAGTCCTTGGCCTGAGCAGAGGCAAGGTCGAGGCGAATGACTTGGCCTAGTGTAGAGGTAAGTCAGTTGTGTCGCATACTATTGAACATGCATGCGCAGGCGGCGTGTGTGATCGAACGAACTTGGATTCTGCACAACCGATGTTCGATTGGCGAAGACAAACCTCGCAATGGTTCGACGAAGCCAAAAAGTCGGGGCGAAAAATATATCTAGGACTTAATTTCTCTTAAAGCTGGTCATGACACCGCGCAGTCAATAATGTATGGTAGTAAGAACAAGAAAAAAAGAAAGAAATTGAAAAAAATTGTGTAATAGACTAGAATCTTTGTACTCATTCCATTTGTTAATTACTTATGTATGGATAAAATAAATGTATTGAAAGTTGTGTTTTAAATTCTTGTGTTTTATTTCTCATTAAAAATAAATCCATGTGCAAAGCGAGCATTCTACATATGAGCTAGATCTCCTTTATAGAATAAAGGTCTCGAACGTTCATGATGAGATAAGAACCCATTTTGGACTCTTCTTAAGAAGTACTTATAGAATTTGCTTAGATTTTTGTATAAACCTTAATCTAAGTATGAATTAAAGGAATGTGAAAGAAAAACACCTAGAACCGTGATTTAAGGCTCCGAATCTATCAAATTTCTCATGATTTAATTAATGTTAAAATAACCCACTAAATGAACTCTACTGCCTATGAATTTTTAATACTGAACATAATATGATATGTTACGAGTTTATTTGAAAAATTTGGTGGTCATTAGATAAGGTTAATTAGCTAAACCAAGTAACGGTGTAAAATGAACATAATGCACCTAAGGAAATTTACAATTTACCATTGGTTCATGATCTTCATGATTGCCAAATGCTAAGAAACCTTGCATTAAACCTAGATATGAATTGAAATGTATGAAGCCTTGAATATAGGATCTCACGTTCATGACTAGTACCGTAAATACGAAGGGAGTGTCTTGGAGAATAAGACAACAATCAAAGACTAGAAAAAGGATCCAGATTCTTAAAAAAAATAAGAATGGAGGTGCAAGGAATTGAACCCCATGCCTCTCGCATGCGAAGCAAGCGCTCTACCATATAAGCTACACCCCCTTTACAAAATAAAGGTCTCGAACGTTCATGATGAGGTAAGAAACCATTTTGGACTCATTTTAAGAATTACTTTTAGAATTTGCTTGGATTTTTGTATAAACCTTAAACTAAGTATGAATGAAAGAAATATGAAAGAAAAACACCAAGAGCCGTGAATTAAGGCTTCGAACCGATTAATTTGATTGTGATTTAAGTAACATTAATATAACCCACTAAATGAACTCGACTGCCTATGAATTTTTAATACTGAGAATAATATGACATGTTAAGAGTTTATATGAAATTTGGTAATCATTAGATAAGGTTAATTAGCTAAACCAAGTAACGGTGTAAAATGACCATAATGCACCTAAGGAAATTTACCTTTGGTTCATGATCTAGATGACCTCCAAATGTTATGAAACTTTTTATTAAACCTAGATTCGAGTTTAGACTACGTCGCTTTTTCAATGCATGAACCCATGGCATAGGTTCAAATTGTGTCACTTTTAATGTATGAAGCCTTTGACGTATGTTAACAGTACGTCGCTTTGAACGTATGAAGCCTTTAACAAAGGATGTCAGGTTCATGAATAGTACCATAAATAATAGGGGGAGTGTCCTGGAGAACGAAGCAACAATCAAGGACTAGAACAAGGATCAAGATCCAAGTTTTAAAGATAGGAATCTTAAAACAAATAACAATAGAGGTGCAGGGAATTGAATCCCGTGCCTTTTGCATGAGAAGCGAACACTCTACCATATGAGCTACACCCCCTTAATAAAATAAAGGTCCCGAACGTTCATGGTGAGGTAAGAAACCATTTTGGACTCTTCTTATGAAGTACTTTTAGAATTTGCTTGGATTTTTTTATAAACCTTAAACCAAGTATGAATTAAGGGAATGTGAAAGAAAAACACCAAGAACCATGAGTTAAGGCTCCGAACCAATCAAATTTCGCAGGATTTAAGTAACGTTAAAATAACATACTAAAGGAACTCCGCTGCATATGAATTTTTAATACTGAGCATAATACGACATGTTAATACTTTATATGAAATTTGGTAGTTATTGGATAAGGTTAATTAGCTAAACCAAGTAACGATGTAAAATGAACATAATGCACCTAAAGAAATTTACCATTGGTTCATGATCTAGTCGACTGCCTAATGCTATGAAACTTTGTATTAAACCTAGATACGAGTTTAGACTACGTCGCTTGTAACACATGAAGTCATGGCATAAGTTCAGACTGTGTCGGTTGAAATGTATAAAGCCTTGGACGCAAGTTCAGATTGTGTCGCTTGGAACGTATGAAACCTTGTTCACAGAATGTCAAGTTCATGACTAGTACTATAAATACTAGGGGGAGTTTCTTGGAGAACAATACAACGATCAAATACTAGAACAAGGATTAAGATCCAAGTTCTTAAGAAAAGAACCCAGAACAATAGTACCAAGCCCCTTCGATCGAAACTAAGGTTGAAAGCTCATAATTTAAGGATCAAAGTCTTAAAGATAGATCATGATAAGAACTCATAATTAAAGATAAGAACTAAAGAGTCCAAGTAATTACAACATGAACCAGAAAAGAAATAGTGTTATATGCTAGAATCTTTATACTCATTTATTAATTTCATGTTTTAATTACATATGAATCTATAAAATAAATGTATTGTAAATTATAAAATTATAAACGTATAAAATTTACTCATCTTATCGAGTCATCTGATCCTTACAATAATATAAGTATTTGAACCTTAGATTTCAAAACAAACAAAATGGAGTTGCACGAACTTGAACCATGTGCTTCTTCATGCATAGAGAGCGTTCAACCATATGAGCTACATCCCCTTTATAAAACAAATGTCCTGAACGTCCATGACGAGGTAAGTAGCCATCTTGCACTCTTCTTAAGAAATACTTGTAGAAATTGCTTGGATCTTTATATAAACCTTAAACCAAGTATGAATTAAAGGAATAAAAATACCAAGAACCGTGAGTGAAAGCTCTGAACCGATCAAATTCTTGAATATTTTCTTGAAGCCTTGGACGCAGGATGTTAGGTTCATTACTAGCATCGTAAACATTAGAGGGAGTGTCTTGGAGAACAAGACAACGATCAAGGAACCCAGAACAAGGATCAATATCCAAGCATCTTTTTTTCTATAGTTTAGAGTCATCAAGTCACCCAATCCTTACACAATTCCAAGGATTTGAACCTAAGATTGAAACTTGTGCGTCTAGCATGCAAAGCGAGCGCTCTACCATATGAGCTACACCCCCTTTAAAGAATAAAGATCTCGAACATCCATGACGAGGTAAGTAGCCATTTTGGACTCTTCATAATCAATGCTTGTAAACCTTAAACCAAGTATGAATTAAAGGAAAGAAAAAATGGAAGAGGTAAGTAGCCATTTTGGACTCTTCATAATCAATGCTTGTAAACCTTAAACCAAGTATGAATTAAAGGAAAGAAAAACTGGAAGAGGTAAGTAGCCATTTTGGACTCTTCATAATCAATGCTTGTAAACCTTAAACCAAGTATGAATTAAAGGAAAGAAAAAATGGAAGAGGTAAGTAGCCATTTTGGACTCTTCATAATCAATGCTTGTAAACCTTAAACCAAGTATGAATTAAAGGAAAGAAAAACACCAAGAACCGTGAGTTATCAAAACAAACACAACAATGGAGGTGCAGGGAATTGAACCCTGTGCCTCTCGCATGCGAAGCGCTACACCCCCTTTATAAAATAAAGGTCTTGAACGTCCATGACGAGGTAAGTAGCCATTTTGGACTCTTCATAATCAATGCTTGTAGAAATTGCAAGTATAACCATGAACGCTGCTCCGAACCGATCAAATTGCTCATGAAGTCCTTTGGTTCATGATCTAGCTTAATATTAGAGGAGTGTCTTGGAGATCCTTACAATTCCAAGGATTTAAACCTAAGATTTCAAAACAAACACACAATGAAGGGGGGTGCAGGGAATTGAACGTCCATGACGAGGTAAGTAGTCATTTTGGACTCTTCATAATCAATGCTGGTAGAAATTGTATGTATCTTTGTATAAACCTTAAACCAAGTATGAATTAAAGGAAAGAAAAACACCAAGAATCGTGAGTTAATGCTCTGAACTGATTAAATTGCTCATGAGTTTATATGAAATTCGGTGCTCATTGGATAAGGTTAATTAGTATTTTCTCCTTTGGTTCATGATCTAGCTTAATATTAGAGGGAGTATCTCCACAGTATTTGGTCCTTTGGTTCATGATCTAGCTTAATATTAGAGGGAGTGTCTTAGAGATCCTTACCATTCCAAGGATTTGAACCTACGATTTCAAAACAAACACAATGGAGGAGGTGAACCGTGTGCCTCTTGCATGCGAAACGAGCATNTAAACCTTAAACCAAGTATGAATTAAGGGAATGTGAAAGAAAAACACCAAGAACCATGAGTTAAGGCTCCGAACCAATCAAATTTCGCNATTGCTTGGATCCTTGTATAAACCTTAAACCAAGTATGAATTAAAAAAATATGAAAGAAAAACACCAAGAATCGTGAGTTAAAGCTCCAAACTGATCAAATTTCTCGTGATTTAAGTAACATTAAAATAACTTACTAAATGAACTCCGCTGCCTATGAATTTTTAATATGAGCATAATATGACATGTTAAGAGTTTATATGAAATTGGGTAGTCATTGGATAAGGTTAATTAGCTAAACCAAGTAATGGTGTAAAATGATCATAATACACATAAGGAAATTTATCTTTGGTTCATACTCAAGATGACCTCCAAATGCTATGGAACTTTTTATTAAACCTAGATTCGAGTTCAGACAACGCCGCTTTGAATGCATGAACCCATGCCATAGGTTAAAACTGTGTCACTTGAAATATATGAAGCCATGGACCTAGGTTAACACTATGTCTCTTTGGATGTATGAAGCCTTGAACACAGGATGTCAGATCCATGACTAGTATCATAAATACTAGGGAGAGTGTCTTGACGAACAAGAACACAATCAAGGACTAGAAAAAGGATCCAAGGATCAAAGTTGTAAAGATATATCATGATAAAGAGTCTTAAGTACTTACAACAAGAAAGAAATAGTGTGATAGGCAAGAATAGACAAGAATCTGAAAACAAATAAATACAATAGAGGTACAAGGAACTGAACCTCGTGCCTCTCGAGCACTCTACCATATGAGCTACACCCCGTTTATAGAATAAAGTTTCGAACTTCATGATGAGGTAAGAAGCTCTGAAAAAGGAGAACCTAAGATTTCAAAACAAACACAATGGCGGTGCAGGGAATTTAACCCTATGCCTCTCGCATGCGAAGCGAGCGCTCTACCATATGAGCTACACCCCATCTATAAAATAAATGTCTTAAACGTCCATGACGAGGTAAGTAGCGATTTTTGACTCTTCTTAACAAGTACTTGTAGAAATTGCTTGGATCTTTGTATAAACCTTAAGCCAAGTATGAATTAAAGGAATGTGAAAGAAAAACACCAAGAACCGTGAGTTAAGGCTCCGAACCAATTAAATTGCTCGTGATTTAAGTAACATTAAAATGACCATAATGCACATAAGTAAATTTAACTTTGGTTCAGGTTCTAGAGGACCTCCAAATACTATGGAACTTTTTATTAAACCTAGATTCGAGTGCAGACTATGTCGCTTGGAATGCATGAACCCATGGCATAGGTTCAAACTTTGTTACTTGAAATGTATGAAATCTTGGACGTAGGTTAACACTATCGCTTTGAACGTATGAAGCCTTGGCACAAGATGTCAGGTTCATGACACACAGGATGTCAGGTTCATGACTAGTGCCATAAATACTAGGGGAGTGTCTTGGAGAACAAGACAACGATCAAGGACTGAACAAGGATCAAGATCCAAGTTTTGTAGATAAGAAGCAGAAAAAAAAAAGTACCCATACCCTTAGATCATAACAGAATTGAACCTTGTGCCTCTTGCATGCAAAGCGAGCGCTTCACCGTATGAGCTACAACCTCCTTACATAATAAAGGTCCTGAACGTCCATAACGAGGTAAGTAGCCATTTTGGACTCTTCTTAAGAAATACTTGTAGAAATTGCTTGGATCTTTGTATAAACCTTAAATCAAGTATGAATTAAAGGAATATGAAACGAAAATACCAAGAACCGTGAGCGAAGACTCCAAATATATCAAATTGCTCGAGATTTAAGTAACGTTAAAATATCTCACTAAATGAACTCTACTGCCTATGAATTTTGAATACTAAGCATAATATGACATGTTAAGAATATATATGAAATTTGGTTGTCATTGGATATGGTTAATTAGTTAAACCAAGTAACGGTGTAAAATGACCATAATGCTCCTTAAGAAATTTACCTTCGGTTCACGATCTAGATAACCTCCGAACGCTACGAAATTTTGTATGAAACCTAGATGCGGGGTCAAACTACGTCGCTTGGAACGCATGAAGCCTTGGACGTAGTTTCAGACTGTGTTGCTTGGAGCGTATGATGCAGACTGTGTCACTTGGAATGTATGAAGCATTGGACACAAGTTGTCAAGTTCATGACTAGTACCATAAATCCTAGGGAGAGTGTTTGGGAGAATGAAACAAAAAGATAACAGCCTAAAAAGTGACCAAGAACAAGACAACGATCAAGGAATAGAACAAGGATCAAGATCCAAGTTCTGAAGACAAGGACCCAGAACAATAGTATTAAGACCCTTAAATCAGAACTAAGGTTGAGATCTCAGAATCCATGGACCAAAGTCCGTCTAAGTACTAACAAACCAAGACCAAAAGTATTTAGACCCTTAGATTAGAAGTAAGGTTAGACATCTCAGAATTCAAGGACTAAAGTCCGCGTAAGTACTTACAACAAGAAAGAGTGTGATAAGCTACTTACTTGGATTAGAATCAAGGTTGAGATCTCAGAATCCAAGGACCAAAGTCTGCCTAAGTACTTACAACAAGAATAAGGAAAAAAAGAGTGTGTAGGCTACTTACTGAATAGATAATCATACCTGTGATACCTCTTGCATGCAAAGTGATAGCGGTAGCATGTGAGACTCGAATAAAGACTAATACGAGGAAAGCGAAAATAAATTTAAAAAAATAAAAAAAAAATCGGTTAAAACTTAAATAAGAAAAAAAAAAAGTAAACACCAAAATTAAATAGAAAATTAAGTCCAATTATAAGACGATGTTGTTCAAAATATTACAAACCGG
Source organism: Cucurbita pepo subsp. pepo (assembly GCF_002806865.2). Taxonomy (NCBI): domain Eukaryota; kingdom Viridiplantae; phylum Streptophyta; class Magnoliopsida; order Cucurbitales; family Cucurbitaceae; genus Cucurbita; species Cucurbita pepo. The sequence continues at coordinate 7,418,464 of NC_036643.1, forward strand.
AAACCATTATAAAAAAATATATATATATATATAATAGCCTCAAAAATGTAAAAATGGGCTAGCACTCTAGAACAACCCCCACTATGACCACACAACTCTTGAATGCTCCTTCACCTCGAGCAGCATCCTATAAACACCTAAAAAAGAAAAGAGTAAGGGGTGAGTATAATAATACTCAATAAGTAACCTACTCGTAGGCTTTCAACGCATCCTTAACATAGTAAGTATCACGGGCTTTACTCTTTGTTCTTGGAAGTTTGGGCTTAGGTTTCAATGCTCTCTAAGCAACTGCGTACCCCAACTTTCGAGTAGGACTCTGAACTGAAGCATACACATAGGGGTCTATGCGATTTTTTCGTTATTCTTTTCTACTACTTAAGTGGCTTGTCTTGCTTATGTAGTGAATGATCAGTGTTCTAGGTTGAGGCGAGAACTCATAAGTTGCAAAACAGTATGGTTGGATCGGAATCTAAACAATAATTTGAGCATCATCCATGGGCTTACCTGACAACTCTCCCACAGGACCATAAAGTCTTCAAAGTTTGGGGGAAGCGATCCCCTGCGTGTTGGTTAGCTACTAGGTCAACCTACGCTCAGGGACGGGTTTACAGCACAAGGGTCATGTTTTAGGAGACCCTTGGTCATTTACACTAGGTTGGGGCACATGTCGCATGAACCTAACAAGCAACGCCTAGATCCAAGGTATGGAAACCGAAGTAGTGTCTCGACGATACAATACCGAAGTGGAAAGGGTAGTGAACAGCCATTTGACACTGTTCACACTACTATAGCTTAATGAGCTACCTTGATCATTCTTGGTTGTCGTGGAGGCCTACAAGGTTCTTAAGGACTTTTAGGCAGTTTAAATCTCATCTCTCGTTTCTAGGACGTGGAGGTCAACGAGGTTCTTAGGGACCTTTGATCACCACTAATGATACTGAGGTCCAAGGTCTAATGGAACACATTTTGAACTTGGTCAACATGTAAGTCACACTAGCTGTAGCGCCCTAATTAAAACTTAGTTCTTTCATGCATGTTCTTCTAGAGAGTTGCATCTATCGATCACCTAAGTGCATAATCCAAAATTTGAACTACACCTTGGTCATATCTAGGTGTTGAAAAGGTCTATTGGGTTCCTAAGGCGGCTAGGTAGCTTAACACTGTCTTCTAGCTCTAGGTTGTTCTATTTTGACTCCTTGAATCTTTCTTAGTCTTGAAGCACTAGAGTCTAGATCCTCTAATCGTCGCTCACGATCATAAAGTGCTCAGTCTATTGGAGGCAACCTGACCTAGGTCATCATCTAGTCAACCTAACTCTAACGCCCTAGTTTTGTGCAGATAAACATGTTCTACAGAGAGAACACATAGTCAAACACCTGGAGCTAACACATACTATATCATGCAAACATACAAGCAAACAAGCTCAATGCGGAGATAACATCCATCAATCCCTTATAGATAAGATCGCAATAGTATATCTTTCTCTCTAACACAATGCAAAGCACGTAAAACAACATTCATAACAAATCTCGTCATAGGGGCGTTTTAATAATTTATTACATCATGTTGGTCTTTTGATATTTGTTTGTAAATATAACCTAAATTCATTCTCGTTTATAATAAACTTGAACAACACTAAGTTGTAATCGGATTGTGTTTTGAATGTGGTATTGTTTGCTTAAATTTGATTTTTATTTTACCGTATTTTCATATTTTATTTTATTTTACTTTTATTTTATGTGCTTTCGTCTCTGTCTTTAGAGTCCCAATCTAATTTTCGAAACCTTGAAAATGAAATCCTTGACATTAGGAAATTGATTTAGCATGTTAGACTCTCATGCAAGGTTATGAAACCAACATGTTGTCTAGTTTTCAATAACAAACATGATATTAACGAAAACGTAAGACACATAACAAAAACGGTACAATAGAAGAGAAAGAGAGAACTAATGTCGTGTGTTGATTTTCAGTCATGTGCGATCTCCTAAATCATGAGCTTGAAAATTCTTTCATGGTATCGAAAGATTTTCTAGTTTTTAAAAAAGATTTATAAATCAAAAATACGAATTTTCTTGTGAAATTGGTCTCCCTCAATTCGACTATAAAAAGAAGAATATATAGGAAAAATATGTGCACTGTCAAGGTGCTATCCAAACATGCGTGAATACTATAGAAATTTTTGGGTAGCATCAAGACATAGACACATGCTTTTTTGCACCGTGGCACCGTAAGGGGCGTTGAGCTTGACACTAGCTTAGCCTTGAGATATTGTGACACACAAGTCCCAACCCGAGCAAATTTCTAGTTTAAAATTTTAATTTAAGAATTTTTTTTAGAATCTTAGAAGCAAAAATTTAAAGTGGGTAGAAGAGAAAAATTCTTAGAAAATCTTCTATAACTAAAAATGGTAGAAAAATGAAAGAAAATTCAAAGTCAACCCTCAAGGGTTGAGGGTTATTTTGGTCATTTTAGTGCCACTTTATTAATTAGGTACATGAAAGTAACATTAACCAGAATTAATGAAAGAAGGTAAAGGAAACAAGAGAGAGAGAGAAAAGAAGAAACAGGAAAAAAAATGGTTTAAAGTGTCACCTGATCCTAGCCATTTGAGTTATTTTCCGTCAAAAATCCTTCACAAAAAATTTCAAATGATAGGGATTGTACCATAGATGAAAGGAATATATTTGACTATCATAGAAAATATTATATTTATAATAAGCGGTAATGGGAGTCAAGGCTAAATATCCTTAAGACCACCCTACAAGTTGATCATTGAACTTGAACGAACGTAAAACTTGGATCTGAATAGTTCAAAAAGAGGTCTAGAAACACTTTTTGTGAAGATATCAGCAACTTGGGGATGGAAAGGTACATACTGTCTACCTTTTCAGAAGAGAGTGGAAGAGACAACAGAGCTAATGGATTGCAGTTTTATGTATGTTGAGGTCTGAGTTAACCATAGAGTGACCAGAAACACTACTGGCGACTCTAGAGCCACCCACAACTCCATGACGGAGACCAAAGCAAAATGATTGAATATCCTTTGGCATCAAGATGTAGGAAAGATGAAGATCATCAATTTGACAGCTTTACCCGTCTTAGGAGTTGCGAAAAAAACTCTCATTAAGTTGGGGACTTTGATTGGACGAACTCACTTTGCGATAGTCAAGATGGACGAATTCGACATCGTGTTAAGGACGAACTTCCTACTAGAACACAAAGTTATTCCCATGCCCCTAGCAAAAAGCTTGGTAATAACGGGGTCGAACCCGATAATTATCCAGAAAAACACCCATTAGCCTAGAGGGATGAAAATGGTGTTAGCAGTACAGTTGAGAAAGGATCTAAGTCATGATGAGCATACACTTGCTACCATTACCGTATTTGGAGAGAAAAGCTTGAGTGAACGGGGTTGTAGTACATGATAATGAAAATGAAAAAATGTAGTGACCTTATGCATTATTGTGTGTTCATGCATCGGGGGATACCCCTTCTCCTTTTACGATAGTATGGACGCATACAGTACAAGGCAGGAAAACGATCATTATGTTTACCATAATGCTACCATGACGGTCACTATTCCTAATGGGTGTCTAGCATCAACAACTACTCGAGAATGCTCGCCCGATCAAAAAAAGGCCTAGGAGGTATGCGAACACACTGGTGGGTCCATATTCGCACATATAAACCATGTGTGGAAAATTAAGTACACATCCAATTCCCCGCTTAGGATAGTCGCCGTAGAAAAATAGACTGATATGATAGGTCCCATTCATGATTCTATGTGTTTGCATTTAACCTCAACAAATGGGTCAGTTGCTAAATATTTCTTAAAATACTCAAGCCACCGGCTTGTTTCAGGTAAAGGCAAGGCATTCCTGTACTACTCACGACGATATCGCAACTCGAGATCATTTTACATGCATAAGGTAGTCGCATTTATATTCTTAGACTTAAAAACGTCTTATTCTAGCCTATAGTTTATTGTTGTATCGTTTCAAAAATATTTTCGAATACGTAAGTTCATGACATTGTTTTCATTAAAAAAAAAAAAAAAAAAATGCAAGAACTTGAATCTTGTGCCCTTACCATATGAGCTAAGCAAAAACATAAGCAATTGTACCCCTATGCCTTGAGCTACAGTCTATCATGTGAGGGTGTCCTCATATAAAAAGTGAGTATAAACCCTATGCCTTGGGGGTGCCAATTGTACCCAGATGCCCCTCACATGCCAAAGAGCTCTACCAAATGAGCTACACTCAAATTCGATAGGTATGAGCTCTCCTAGTTTTCCTATTTAATTCGATAGGTATGAGCTCTCATAGTTTTCCTTTTTATTATTAAATTCAATGGTTTTATTGAAGATCTTTCGGGTTGAATTTGAGGATGTGGTGAGAGAGAAAAATGTTTAAAATATACCCACGGACCAAAGAAAATATAAAATAAAATGATAGAAAAAATCAAAGTCAACTCCATCGATCAAATTGCTCGTGATTTAAGTAACATTAAAATAACTCACTAAATGAACTCCGCTGCCTATCAATTTTTAATACTGAACATAATATGACATGTTAAGAGTTTATATGAAATTTACATTTGGTTCATAATCTAGATGACCACCAATTGCTATGAAACTTTATTAAGTTAGATTCAATTTCAAACTACAACCATGGCATAGGTTTAGACTGTGTCGCTTTGAAGATACCCAGAACAATAGTACCAAGACCCTTAGATAGGAAATTACAATGGAGGTGCAAGGAATTGAACCCCATGCCTCTCGCATGCGAAGCGAGCGCTCTACCATATGAGCTACACCCCCTTCATAAAATAAATGTCCCAAACGTTCATGGTGAGGTAAGAAGCCATTTTGGTCTCTTTTAAGAAGTACTTTTAGAATTTTCTTGGATCTTTGTATAAACCTTAAACAAAGTGNAACCTTAAACCAAGTGTGAATTAAAGGAATGTGAAAGAAAAATACCTAGAATCGTGATTTAAGGCTTCGAACTGATCAAATTTCTCAGGATTTAAGTAACGTTAAAATACCCACTAAATGAACTCTGCTACCTATGAATTTTTAATACGAGCATAATATGACATGTTAGGAATTTAAATGACATTTGGTGGTCATTGGATAAGGTTAATTCGCTAAACATATTAATGGTGTAAAATGACCATAATGCACATAAGGAAATTTACCTATTGTTCATGATCTAGAATGACCTCCAAATTCTATGAAACTTTGTATTAAACCTAGATGTGAGTTTAGACTATATCGTTTGGAACGCATGAAATCATTGCATAGGTTCAGACTGTGTCACTTGAAATGTATGAAGTCTTGGACGTAGGTTAACATTGTGTCGCTTGGATCGTATGAGCCTTGGACACAAGATATCACGTTCATGACTAGTACCATAATGTAATAGCTGAAAAATAAATAAAGAAATAAACAAATAAAAAAAACTTTAAAAAAAATAGTTAAATAATAATAATAATAAATTAATTAATTAATTAAAATTAGAATTTAAAAAAAAAAAAAAAATCATTCCCCACCTCTTCCCACTAACCCTTAGTCCCTTCCCACAATTATCTCTCCTCCATCCCACCCAAAAAAAAAAACAGAAAAACAACAATGGTTGAGAAGAAGTACAATGGCTATTGCAGATTTTGAGATTTTTGTTAGTTATTACGGTAAAATCCTATCTCATATTTCTTTTTCCTTTATAGTTATGGTGATAAGAAATTAATTTACGATCCAATCTTCTTTCCTATCTTTAACAGTCTGTAATAATCAGATCCATATACAATTATTAGATTTTTGTTAGCATTTTAATTATACAAAATAAGGTTATAAGTTAGATTCAATAAAATTTTAGGTGGCAAATCTATAAACTAAAAGATTGTAGAAAATTGGTCTGTAATATCAGTTTACACAATTGAAAAACCTATTTACAGAATGAAAAAGATTAGAGAGAGAGAGGGAGGGAGATTGAGGAAAGATTTGTTAAATAGTATTTAACAATAAAAGGCAGACGGCAGTGAGCTCCTTTCAATTTTAAAACAGAGGCAGTGAGCTCCTTTCAATTTTAAAACAGAATGAAAAAGATTAGGGAGAGAGGAAGGGAGAGTAAGGAAAGATTTTTAAACAGTATTTAACAATAATAGGAAATATCAGACGATAGTGAGCTCGTTTCAATTTTGTGTAACAGAAAACATTTAGAATTTTCAGTGAGCTTCTTTAAATTTTGTCCAACAGAAAGAGGGCAGTGAGCTTCTTTAAATTTTGTCAACAGAAAAGATCAAAATTTTAAGATGGCCAATGTAAATTAGAGTAATAATTTTATAGAGATAAAACTTGAAACTGATGTCATGAGCTCATATAGGTTGACTCGAATTTCAAAGAACGGAATCAAACTTTCATTAAAGATATATTTGTGACAACGACTTAAGCTATCCAGGTAAGTGACCTTACTATCGGCATGGTTATATTTGATGTTGACACGTGCCCTGTGGTTCTGTACGTATCATATATATTGATGTGTGAATTGTCTGTGAGTCGATATGCTTCCTATATGTTATGTTATGTAATAATATGTGGTTTGTATGATAATAATTATGGTACGATGTGCTCAAGGATATGTTTGAGATAGGGTACGAGAAGGATGCACAAAACGAAATGTAACGATAGGAGTAAGATACGTTCATGAAACGTTAGAGTTAGGTTACACACCGGAGTGCTATGGATAGGAGAGATTGATGAAAGAATACGGTTAGATTATGGGTAGAAAGGGATAGGTTTGTGATAGATTGATAGAACGATAGCGTTAGGGTACGTT
>NC_036643.1:7426753-7430700 GCF_002806865.2 Cucurbita pepo subsp. pepo
GTCCTTTGGTTCATGATCTAGCTTAATATTAGAGGGAGTATCTCCACAGTATTTGGTCCTTTGGTTCATGATCTAGCTTAATATTAGAGGGAGTGTCTTAGAGATCCTTACCATTCCAAGGATTTGAACCTACGATTTCAAAACAAACACAATGGAGGAGGTGAACCGTGTGCCTCTTGCATGCGAAACGAGAACTCTACCATATGAACTACACCCCCTTTATAGTATAAAGGTCACGAACATCCATGATGAGGTAAGTAGCCATTTAGAACTCTTCTTAAGAAGTACTTGTAGAAATTTCTTGGATCCTTGTATAAACCTTAAACCAAGTATGAATTAAGGAAATGTGAAAGAAAAACACCAAGAACCGTGAGTTAAGGCTCCGAACCGATCAAATTTCTCGTGATTTAAGTAATATTAAAATAACTTACTAAATGAACTCCGCTGCCTATGAATTTTTAATATGAGCATAATATGACATGTTAAGAGTTTATAAGAAATTGGGTAGTCATTGGATAAGGTTAATTAGCTAAACCAAGTAACGGTTTAAAATAATCATAATGCACATAAGGAAATTTATCTTTGGTTCATACTCAAGATCACCTCCAAATGCAATGGAACTTTTTACTAAACCTAGATTCGAGTTCAGACAACGCCGCTTTGAACGCATGAACCCATGGCATAGGTTCAAACTGTGTCACTTGAAATATATGAAGCCTTGGACCTAGGTTAACACTATGTCTCTTTGGACGTATGAAGCCTTGAACACAGGATGTCAGATTCATGACTAGTATCATAAATACTAGGGAGAGTGTCTTGACGAACAAGAACACAATCAAGGACTAGAAAAAGGATCAAAATCCAAATTCTGAAGATAAGAACCCAGAACAATAGTACCAAAACCCTTAGACCCGAATTATGGTTGAGTCATAATCCAAGGATCAAAGTTCTAAAGAGATATCATGATAAAGAGTCTTAAGTACTTACAACAAGAAAGAAATAGTGTGATAGGCAAGAATCTGAAAACAAAATACAATAGAGGTACAAGGAACTGAACCTCGTGCCTCTCGAGCACTCTACCAGATGAGCTACACCCTCTTTATAGAGCTCTGAAGAAGGAGAACCTTAGATTTCAAAACAAACACAATGGAGGTGCAGGGAATTGAACCCTGTGCCTCTCGCATGCAAAGCGAGCGCTCTACTATATGAGCTACACCCCCTTTATAAAATATGTTTTAAACGTCCATGACGAGGTAAGTAGCTATTTTGGACTCTTCTTAACAAGTACTTGTAGAAATTGCTTGGATCTTTGTATAAACCTTAAGCCAAATATGAATTAAAGGAATGTGAAAGAAAGACACCAAGAACCATGAATTAAAGCTCCAAACCAATTAAATTGCTCGTGATTTAAGTAACATTAAAATGACCATAATGCACATAAGTAAATTTAACTTTGGTTCATGTTCTAGAGGACCTCCAAATACTATGGAACTTTTTATTAAACCTAGATTCGAGTACAGACTATGTCGCTTGGAATGCATGAACCCATGGCATAGGTTCAAACTTTGTTACTTGAAATGTATGAAATCTTGTATGTAGGTTAACACTATCACTTTGAACGTATGAAGTCTTGGACACAAGATGTCAGGTTCATGACACAGGATGTCAGGTTCATGACTAGTGCCATAAATACTAGGGGAGTGTCTTGGAGAACAAGACAACGATCAAGGACTGAAAAAGGATCAAGATCCAAGTTTTGTAGATAAGAAGCAGAAAAAAAAAGTACCCAGACCCTTAGATCAGAACAGAATTGAACCTTGTTCCTCTTGCATGCAAAGCGAGCGCTCTACCGTATGAGCTACAACCCCCTTACATAATAAAGGTCCTGAACGTCCATAACGAGGTAAGTAGCCATTTTGGACTCTTCTTAAGAAATACTTGTAGAAATTGCTTGGATCTTTGTATAAACCTTAAATCAAGTATGAATTATAGGAATATGAAACGAAAATACCAAGAACCGTGAGTTAAGACTCCAAATATATCAAAATGCTCGAGATTTAAGTAACGTTAAAATATCTCACTAAATGAACTCTATTGCCTATGAATTTTGAATACTAAGCATAATATGACATGTTAAGATTATATATGAAATTTGGTTGTCATTGGATATGGTTAATTAGTTAAACCAAGTAACAGTGTAAAATGACCATAATGCTCCTTGAGAAATTTACCTTCGGTTCATGATCTAGATAACCACCGAATGCTACGAAATTTTGTATGAAACCTAGATGCGGGGTCAGACTACGTCGCTTGGAACGCATGAAGCCTTAGATGTAGTTTCAGACTGTGTTACTTGGAGCGTATGATGCAGACTGTGTCACTTGGAATATATGAAGTAATGGACACAAGTTGTCAAGCTCATGACTAGTACCATAAACCATAGGGGGAGTGTATGAGAGAACAAAACAAAAAGAGAACAACCTAGAAAGTGACCAAGAGCAAGACAACGAGCAAAGAATAGAATAAGGATCAAGATCCAAGTTCTGAAGACAAGAACCCAGAACAATAGTATTAAAACCCCTAGCTCAGAACAAAGGTTGAGATCTTAGAATCCATTGACCAAAGTCCGTCTAAGTACACTTACAAACCAAGAAAAATAGTACTTAGACCCTTAAATAAAAACTAAGGTTGACATCTCAGAATTCAAGGACCAAAGTCCACGTGAGTACTTGCAACAAGAACAAGGAAAGAAAGAGTGTGACAGGCTACTTACTGAGTACACAGCAAGCACCGAGAACAACAGTACTAAAACCCTTAAATTAGAACTAAGGTTGAGATCTCAAAATAAAAGGATCAAAGTCAGCCTAAGTACTTACAACAAGAACAAGGAAAAAAAGAGTGTGATAGGCTACTTACTAAGTAGATAATCGTACCTATGGTACCTCTTCCATGCAAAGTGAGAGCTCTAGCATGTGAGACTCGAATACAGACTAAAAAGACGAAAGCGAAAATAATTAAAAAAAATAAAAAAAATAAAATCCACTAAAATTTAAATTAAAAGAAAAGTGAACACCAAAATTAAATAAAAAATTATGTCCAATTACACGACGAAGTTTCGTACGAGGAATCCATTATAAAACAAAAATATAAAAGCCTCAAAAATGTAAAAACGGGTTAGCACTATAGAACAACCCCCCACTGTGACCACACAACTCGTGAACGCTCATTCACCTCGAGCAGCAGCCTGTAAACACCTGGAAAAGAAAAGAGAAAAGGGTGAGTATAATAATACTGAATAAGCAACCTACTTGTAGGCTCTCAATGCATCCTTAACTTAGTAAGTATCACGAGCTTTACGCTTTGCTCTAGGAAGTTTGAGCTTAGGTTTCAATGCCCTCTAAGCAACTGGGTACCCCAACTTTCGAGTAGGACTCTGAACTGAAGCATACACATAGGGGTCTGTGCGATTTTTTCGTTCTTCTTTTCTACTACTTAAGTGGCTTGTCTTGCTTATGTAGTGGATGATCAATGTTCTAGGTTGAGGCGGGAACTCATAAGTTGCAAGACAGTATAGTTGGATCTGAATCTGAACAACAATTTGAGCATTATCCATGGGGGTACTTGACAACTCTCCCACGGGACCATAAAGTCTTCAAAGTATGGGGGCAGCGATCCCCTGTGTGCCGGTTAGCTACTAGGTTAACCTATGCTCAGGGTCGGGTTTACAGTTGATGGTGTTAATATAACACATGCGGAAGCAATTTGGATCTTAAGCACTTTTAGAACATCAATTATAGTAAATAACTAGCATGTTCATAAGTATTAAAACTTAATGAGTTTCGATACTAACCTTTTGTAGTTCAAACTCCTTTTTCCTCACGAACCGGTTTCGAACCACCACTAGTGTCTTCTCCACTATCCTCCGGCCTTAGAACGGGATTGTGGAA
>NC_036643.1:7432588-7445504 GCF_002806865.2 Cucurbita pepo subsp. pepo
TATCTTTCTCTCTAACACAATGAAAAGCACGTAAAACAACATTCATAACAAATCTCATCATAGGGGCGTTTTGATAATTTCTTACATCATATTGGTCTTTTGATATTTGTTTATAAATATAACCCAAACTCGTTCTCATTTGTAATAAACTTGAACAACACTAAGTTGCAATCAGATTTTGTTTTGATTTATCTGTGGTATTGTTTACTTAAATTTGATTTAAATTTCACCGTATTTTCATATTTTATTTTATTTTACTTTTATTTTATGTGCTTTCGTCTCTGTTTTATAGTCACAGTCTAATTTTCGAAACCTTAAAAATGAAATCCTTGACATTAGGAAATTGATTTAGCATGTTAGACTCTCATGCAAAGTTATGAAACCAACATGTTGTCTAGTTTTCAATAACAAACATGATATTAACGAAAACGTAAGACACGTAACAAAAACGGTAAAATAGAAGAGAAAGAGAGAACTAATGTCGTGTGTTGATTTTCAGTCATGTGTGATCTCCTACTTTTTTGCACTAATAGAAAAGTATAGAAATTTTTGGATAGCATCAAGACATAGACACATGCTTTTTTGCACCATGGCACCTTAAGGGGCATTGAGCTTGACACTAGCTTAGCATTGAGATATTGTGACACACAAGTCCCAACACGAGCAAATTTCTAGTTTAAAATTTTAATTTAAGAAATTTTTTTAGAATCTTAAAAGCAAAATTTTAAAATGGGGTAGAAGAGAAAAATTCTTAGAAAATGTTCTGTAACTAAAAATGGTAGAAAAATGAAAGAAAATTAAAAGTCAACCCTCAAGGGTTGAGGGTTATTTTGGTCATTTTAGTGCCACGCTTTGTTAATTAGGTACATGAAAGTAACATAAACCAGAATTTAAGGACCGTCCATAACGGTAAATTGGAACTTATAATGGGTTTGCACCCCGAATACCTATGACATATATCAAATCAAGATAGCTCTAGAGCCTCAAGATAAAACTTATGAGCTATTAAGCTGAGAACTGCTTATGCCTAATACCTAAGTTGAGCTTAAGGATAGCCTATAAAAATAAAAAATAAAAAAGATTTATAATTCAAGGATGCGTTTTAAAACCGTGATACTGACGGCGATATGTAACTGGTCAAAGAAGACAATATATGTTAGTGATAGGCTTGAACTGTTACAAATGGTATCAGAGCTAAACACAGAGCAGTGTGCCAATAAAGACAGGAAGCGTCAAAGGGAGGTGGACACTGGGCAGTGTGCCAATGAAGACATTGAGTCATAAATGGGGTAGAAAGAGTGTCAGTGAGGACCCTGGATTTCAAAGGAGGGTGGACTGTGAGATCCCACGTTAGTTGGAGAAGTGAACGAAACATTGTTTATAAGAATATGAAAATCTCTCAAGGTGGTTCAAAATATTGTAGTTGGAGAAGTGAACGAAACATTGTTTATAAGAATATGAAAATCTCTCAAGGTAGTTCAAAATATGACAATATCTAGTAGCGGTAGGCTTTAATATAATTCAACAATGTATGGCCAGTCGTCAATCCTAAACAAGGTATGAGCACAAGTCATTGTACCTCGATGCCTCTCACATCAAAAAAGCTTTACCAAATAAGCTATACTCAAATTCGATAGGTACGAATTCTCCTATTTTTCCTTTTTATTATTAAATATAATGATTTTATTAAAGACTTTAGGGGTTGAATTTCAGGATGTGGTAGGAGAGAAAAATGTTTAAAATAATACACGGGACCAAAGAAAATATAAAATAAAATGAGAGAAAAAATCAAAGTCAACCCGATAGAAATTAGACATTTTTGCACTTTCTCCTATTTAGGAAATTGTAACGACCCTAGATTTCTACTTAGCTAGAGTTGTTACCATCATCTCATAATCATTTCTATGCATAAATTAGCATTTAAACTTCTTCATAGAACGTAAACTCTATCTTAAAACACTGTCATGGACTTACGTATTCGAAAACATGTTTAAAACGACACAATGAAAGACTAAATAAAATAAATAAATATTTAAATTAAAAACCTCATATTCTAGCCTAAGGCTAAGAAAATAAATGCATCTACCCTATGCATGTGTCATGCTCTCGAATTGCGATGTCGTCATCATTCGTACAGTGATGCCTATGCATGTGTCATGGTCTTGAATTGCGATGTCGTCACCATTCGTACAGTGATGCCTTGCCTTTTCCTTAAATAGAAGTAGCATTTGGCTTAAGTATTTTAAGAAATACTTCGTAAGTGACCCACTATTGAGGTTAAATGCAAACCCCATACAATTTCATGAATGAAACCTATCATAAGAGTCTATTTTCTTATGGCGGCTATCCTAACGGACAATTTGGATGTGTACTTAATTTTTTTACACACGGTTCACACATGTGAGTATGGACCCACCAATCGATTTGCACACCTCCTAGTCCTCTTTCTAGTCGGGCGAGCATTCTGTGGTAGCTGTTGATGCAAGACACTCGTTAGGAATAGTGACCCAGTATTATGATAAACATAATGAGCGTTCCCCTACCTAGTAGCATACGCGTCCATAATATATTGAAGAAGAAGGGGTATCCCCCGATGCATGAGCGCACAATAATGTATGAGGTCCCAACATTTTTTCATTTTCATTATCATTTAATGCATAGCTAGCATCTTCCTTCATATTATATTATTTTTCATATCGTTTATCATATCTTTCATGCATATGTCGAGGTTGTATTTCATGCTAGCTCGTCGTTTTGCATGTCAATCATATCATAAAATTTGGCATGTTAAGATTATATATGAAATTTGGTGGTTATTGGATTAGGTTAATTAGCTAAACCAAGCAACGATGTAAAATGACTACATTGCCCCTAAGGAAATTTACCGTAAAGAAATTTATGGTAAGGTTCAAACTATGTTTTATTTTTCATGAAAAATTTATCAAGAACAGAACTAAAGGGTGTAAGTACTTACAACAAGAACGAACAAGAAAAGAGAGAGTGTGGCTAAGTACTTGCCCTTTTGTTTTTAAAAAAATGATAATTACTTATGTATGTATAAAATAAATTTATTATGGAGGAGCAGGGAATTGAACCCTGTCCTTCTCGCATGCAAAGCAAGCGCTCTACCATATGAGCTACGCCCCCTTTATAAAATAAAGGTCCCGAACGTCCATGACGAAGTAAGTAGCCATTTTGAGCTCTTCATAATAAATACTTGTAGAATTACAAATATCTTTGTATAAACCTTAAAAAAAGTATGAATTAAACGAATATGAAAGAAAAACACCAAGAACGGTGAGTTAAAGCTCCAAAATGATCAAATTGCTTCTGATTTAAGTAACGTTAAAATACTCCACTAAATGAATTTCGCTGCCTATTTATTTTTAATACTGAGCATAATATGATATGTGTATTTATTTTTAATATTGAGCATAATATGATATGTTAAGAGTTTATATGAAATTTTATGGTCATTGGATAAGGTTAATTAGCTAAACCAAGTAACGGTGTAAAATGACCATAATGCACCAAAGGAAATTTACCTTTGGTTCATTATCTAATGACCTCCAAATGCTATGAAACTTTGTATTAAACCTAGGGAATTGAACCATGTGTCTCTCGCATGCGAAGCGATCGCTCTACCCTATGAGCAATACCCTCTTCATTAGAATAAAGGTCCCGAACGTCTATGACGAAGTAAGTAGTCAATTTGGACTCGTCTTAAGAAGTACTTGTAGAAATTGCTTGGATCTTTGTATAAAGTTTAAACCAAGATGAATTAAAGGTATGTGAAAGAAAAACATCAAGATCAATGAGTTAAGTCTCTGAACCGATCAAATTGTTCGAGATTTAAGTAACGTTAAAATAAATCAGTAAATGAACTCCGCTGACTATGAATTTCTAATATTGAGCATAATATGACATGTTAGGAATTTATATGAAATTTTGTGGTCATTGGGTGAAGTGAATTAGTTAAACCAAGTAACAGTGTAAAATGACCATAATGCACATAAGGAAATTTACCTTTGGTTCATGATCTAGATTGTGAGGTTATGGAGCGTGCTCCTTATCTATAGCTTGGTCAACGGTTATATCCGGTAAAGCTATATTTGGTAAAGTTATATATAGTAAAACTATATATGGTAAATAGCTATATATAGTAGATGGCTAAATCTGGTAAAGCTATGTATATAGTAAACTAAACCATATATATATCTGGTCGCGTACAGCTTTGAAAATGTACCTTCTCTGTATCTCTCTTGTTGTACATACCTGAAGTCATCAATAAAAATAATAATAATAAATAAATAAATAAAATCCTTTTAGCGAGAGTTCTCCTTACAATTTTCACTATCCCATTCTTTGTGTTCATCTAGATCGAGCGTGTGCGTTGTTGTGCGATCCTAACACTTGATATTAGAGCTAGGCGAAATTCACCACGATCTGTGAAGATGGAAAGTTCAAAAATTGGAATTTAGAAGCTCGATGGATCCGATTTCGGTTTCTGGAAGATGCAGATTGAAGATTATCTGTACCAGAAAGATCTTCACGAACCTCTGTTGGGGGTGAAGCCGGATACCATGACCACGGAACAGTGGAAGCTCAAGGATCGACAAGCCATAGGGATGATCTAGTTGACGCTATCCAGAAACGTGGCGTTTAACATCATCAAGGAGAAGACAACGTCAGATCTGATGAAGGCGCTGTCAAATATGTATGAAAAACCGTCGGCTATGAACAAGGTGTATTTGATGCGTAGATTGTTCAATCTACAGATGTCTGAAGGTGGACGTGTTGCGGATCATATAAATGAATTCAATATGATCATAAGTCAACTGGGTTCGGTGGAAATTAATTTCGAAGATGAAATTAAAGCGTTGATTTTGATGTCATCCTTACCCGAGTCATGGGATACTGTTGTTGCCGCAATCAGCAGTTCCCGAGGATCTGATAAACTGAAGTTTGATGAAATTCGAGATGTAGTTCTCAGCGAAAGTATTCGCAAACGGGAAACTGGAGATTCATCAGGCAATGCTCTCAGTGTTGATCGAAGGGGAAGAAGCAAATCAAAGAGCTCAAACAAACATGGGCGTTCAAAATCAAAGAACCGGGGAAAATCTCCAAACAAACCCAACGTAACGTGTTGGAGCTGTGGGGGAAAAGGACACTTTCGGACAGATTGTACAAAGCTAAAGAAGAAGCAGAATCATAAATCTGAAGATGATGATGATTCTATATACACAACAGAAGATGCTGAGGACGTTTTAATCCTTAGTGTGGATAGCCCAGCTGAATCCTGGATTTTGGATTCAGGTGCATCGTTCCATTCGTCTCCAAGTAAGGAATTGTTTCGAAATTTCAAATCAGGAAATTTCGGGAAGGTGTATCTTGCCGACAATAAAACCTTGGAGATTGAAGGAAAGGGAGATGTCTCCATACAAACTCCAGCAGGAAATCAATGGACATTACAAGATGTCAGATACATTCCTGGTCTCAAGAAGAACCTGATCTCTATTGGTCAGTTGGATAGCACAGGCTATGCAGCAGAGTTTGGAAAGAGTTCCTGGAAGATTGTGAAGGGCGCCATGGTTGTTGCGCGTGGCACAAAATCTGGAACCTTATACACTACTGCAGAGTGTATAAACATGACTGCTGCTGCTGAGAGTGCTTCCAATTCAAGTCTATGGCACAATAGACTTGGACATATGAGCGTCAAAGGAATGAAGATGCTCACTGCGAAAGGAGCTTTAGAAGGCTTAAAATCTGTTGATATGGGTCTTTGTGAGAGCTGCGTTATGGGCAAACAGAAACGAGTTAGTTTCACAAAGGCTGCCAGAGAACCGAAGAAAGTGCGGTTGGAAATGGTCCATACAGACGTCTGGGGACCATCTCCAGTTTCATCACTTGGTGGATCAAGGTACTACGTCACCTTCATCGATGACTTCAGCAGGAAGGTATGGGTTTACTTTCTGAAACATAAGTCAGATGTGTTTACCACCTTCAAGAAGTGGAAAGCTGAAGTTGAAAATCAGACCGGCTTGAAGATCAAATGCCTGAGGTCTGACAATGGAGGAGAGTACAACAAATCAGAGTTTATAACATTTTGTGCAGCTGAGGGAATTAGATTAATAAGAACAATTCCCGGTAAGGCAAGACAAAATGGTATTGCAGAAAGGATGAACAGAACCTTGAATGAGCGAGCAAGAAGCATGAGGATTCATTCTGGATTGCCAAAGGCATTCTGGGCTGATGCTGTGAACACAGCAGCATATTTGATTAATAGAGGGCCGTCAGTACCCTTGAAGTTCAAATTGCCCGAAGAAGTATGGACAGGAAAAGAACTCAAGTACTCTCACTTGAGAACCTTTGGCTGTACTGCGTATGTTCATGTTGATCCAGAGAAGAGAGATAAGCTTGATGCTAAGGCTGTGAAATGCTACTTCATAGGCTATGGCTCTGACATGTTCGGGTATAGGTTTTGGGATGAGAAAAATATGAAGATCCTAAGACACTGTGATGTGACCTTTGATGAAAATGTCATGTACAAGGACAGAGAGAAGATAAACTCTGAGACTACGAAGCAAGTGGGAGTTGAATTTGAGTGGCAAGAAAATTCACACAGTGATGGTACAACAGAAGCTCAAGAAACTCCTGATCC
The DNA here is from genome assembly GCF_002806865.2 of Cucurbita pepo subsp. pepo. Lineage (NCBI taxonomy): Eukaryota > Viridiplantae > Streptophyta > Magnoliopsida > Cucurbitales > Cucurbitaceae > Cucurbita > Cucurbita pepo. The sequence goes on from NC_036643.1 coordinate 7,439,250, forward strand.
TATTGCTGAAGAACCAGACGTGGCTGATCCTATTGCTGAAGAACCAGACGTGGAGCAAGTTGCACCTGAACAGGTGTTGAGAAGATCATCCAGAACTACCAGAGCACCAGACAGATATTCAACCTCATTACACTATCTGTTGCTGACTGACGAAGGAGAACCAGAGTCCTTTGATGAGGCCCTACAAGTGGAAGATTCAACTAAGTGGGAGCAAGCCATGGATGATGAGATGAGCTCACTTGAAAGGAATAATACGTGGGTGCTGACTGAGTTGCCTACAGGAAAGAGAGCTCTGTTGAACAAATGGGTGTTCAAAATCAAGGTTGAACCAGATGGCAGAAGGAGGTTTAAGGCTCGGTTAGTAGTTAAAGGATATTCACAAAGAAAAGGCATTGATTATGCTGAGATCTTTTCTCCAGTTGTGAAATTAACTACTATCCGAATTCTACTGAGTATTGTTGCATCGGAGAATTTGCACCTTGAGCAAATGGATGTAAAAACGGCATTTTTACATGGAGATCTAGACGAGGAGATCTATATGCAACAACCCGAAGGATTTGCAGCTCCAAGCAAGGAGCACATGGTGTGTAAGCTCAATAAGAGCTTGTATGGACTGAAACAAGCACCGAGACAATGGTACAAGAAGTTTGACTCCTTCATGAGCAAGAGTGGTTTCCACAGAAGTGAAAAGGATCAGTGTTGCTACCTCAAGAAATACACTGATTCTTATGTGTTTCTACTCCTGTATGTGGATGATATACTAATTGCTGGATCAAGTATGAGGGAGATAAACCACCTGAAGGCAAGCTTGTCTTCAGTATTTGAGATGAAAGATTTAGGTGCAGCGAAGCAGATCCTTGGGATGAGGATTTCTCGAGATAGATCTGCTGGCACATTAAATCTATCCCAAGAGCAGTACATTGAGAAGGTGTTGTCCAAATTCAAGATGAATAACGCTAAACCCAGGACTACCCCCTTGGCAAATCATATTAAATTGTCAAAGGGGCAATCTCCCAAGACAGTTGAGGAACGTGAGCACATGGCATCAGTTCCGTACGCTTCTGCAGTTGGGAGTTTGATGTATGCTATGGTCTGCACTAGACCTGACATAACACATGCAGTGGGAGTTGTTAGCAAGTACATGGCAAATCCAGGGAAGGAACATTGGGAAGCTGTGAAGTGGCTTCTAAGATATCTGAGAGGTACATCCAATACTACACTTTGTTATGGCAATGGCAAAGTAGTTCTGCAAGGTTTTGTGGATGCTGATCTGAGTGGAGATGTAGACTCCAGCAAGAGCACATCTGGGTATATCTACACTATAGATGGAACAGCAGTGAGTTGGATGTCCAAGCTTCAGAAATGCGTTGCTCTTTCATCTACTGAAGCTGAGTACGTGGCCATAGCTGAAGCTGGAAAGGAGATGATATGGATGACAGACTATCTAGAAGAATTAGGCCGGAAGCAGTGCAAGAAGATCCTTTATACAGATAGTCAGAGTGCCATACAGTTGGTGAAAAACCCAGTCTATCATTCAAGGACAAAACACATTAGAAGACGGTACCATTTCACTCGCAGGTTAGTGGAAGAAGGCGATATGTGTTTGGAGAAGATAGAGGGTGCAAAGAATCCAGCAGACATGTTGACAAAATGTGTTGATGTTGGAAAATTAAGGTTATGCAAAGCCTTAATTGGTATGGTGTAGTGATCGTTTGAGAATGAAATTCTTGGTTGACTGGATCAGTCTCCAAGTGGGAGAATTGTTAGGTTATAGAGCCTGCTCCTTATTTATAGCTTGGTCAATGGTTATATCTGGTAAAGCTAAATTTGGTAAAGTTATATATAGTAAAGCTATATATGGTAAAGCTATATCCGGTAAAGCTATATATGGTAAATAGCTATATATAGTAGATGACTAAATCTAGTAAAGCTATATATAGTAAACTAAACCATATATATATCTCGTCCGGTAGAGCTTTGAAAATGTACTTTCTATTCTCTGTACTCTCTCTTGTTGTACATACCTGAAGTCATCAATAAAAAATTTTTAAAAAAAATTCTTTTAGCCAGAGTTCTCCTTGCAATTTTTACTATCCCATTCTTTGTGTTCATCTAGATCAAGCATGTGCGTTGTTGTGCGATCCTAATATAGATGACTTCTAAATGCTATGTAACCTTGTATTAAACCTAGATGCGAGTTCATACTAAATCGTTTTTTACGCACTAAGCTATGACATAGGTTTAAATTGTGTCAATTAAAATGTTCGAACCCTTTGATGTAGTTTCGGACTGTGTCACTTGGAACATACGAAGCCTTGAACACAGAATGTCAGGTTCATGACTAGTACCATAAATACTAAGAATGTCTTGGAGAACAAGACAACGATCAAAGACTAGAACAAGGATCAAGATCCAAGTTCTGAAGATAAGAACCCATAATAATAGTACCAAGACCCGTAGACCAGAACTAAGGTTAAGACCTCATAATCCAGGGATAAGAGTCCTAAAGATAGATCATGCCAAGAAATCACAAGTGAAAAGCAGACTTAACGTGTCCAAGTACTTACAACAAAGAACAAAAAAGAAATAGTGTGATAGGCTAAAATCTTTGTNACTTGGAACATACGAAGCCTTGAACACATAATGTCAGGTTCATGACTAGTACCATAAATACTAAGAGTGTCTTGGAGAACAAGACAACGATCAAGGACTAGAACAAGGATCAAGATCCAAGTTCTGAAGATAAGAACCCATAATAATAGTACCAAGACCTGTAGACCAGAACTAAGGTTGAGACCTCATAATCCAAGGATAAGAGTCGTAAAGATAGATCATGACAAGAAATCACAAGTGAAAAACAGACCCTAACGAGTCCAAATACTTACCACAAGAACAAAAAAGAAATAGTGTGATAGGCTAAAATCTTTGTACTCATTCAATATTTAATCTTAAAACAAATAAATGGAGGTGCAGGGAATTGAACCCGTGCCTCTCGCATGCGAAGTGAGCGCCATACCAAATAAGCTACACCCCCTTCATAAAATGAAAGTCCCGAACATTCATGATGAGGTAAGAAGCCATTTTGGACTCTTCTTAAGAAGTACTTTTAGAATGTGCTTGGATTTTTGTATTAAACTTAAATCAAGTATGAATTAAAGGAATGTGAAAGAAAAACACCAAGAATCATGAGTGAAGGCTCCAAACCGATCAAATTTCTCAGGATTTAAGTAACATTAAAATAACCCATAACCCACTAAATGAACTCTCATAATGTGATATGTTACAAGGTTATATGAAATTTGGTGGTCATTGGATAAGGTTAACTAGCTAAACCAATTATGCTATGAAACTTTAATTGAAACTTTTTAATTAAATCTATATTTGAGTCCAGACTAGAACTAATAAGTCTAAATAGTATAGTGTGATAGGTTAGAATCTTGAAACAAATAAATAACAATGGAGGTGCAGGGAATTGAACCCGTGCCTCTCCCATGCGAAGCGAGTGCTCTACAATATGAGCTACACCCTCTTTATAGGATAAAGGCTCCGAATGTTAATGATGAGGTAAGAAGACATTTTGGACTCTTCTTAAGAAGTACTTTGGAATTTACTTGGATCTATGTATAAACCTTAAACGAAGTATGAATTAAAGGAATGTGAAAGAAAAACACCAAGAACCGTGAGTTAATGCTCCGAACCGATCAAATTTCCCAGTATTTAAGTAACATTAAAATAACTTAGTAAATGAATTCTGCTGCCAATGAATTTTTAATACTAAGCATATATGATATGTTTCATCCTTGGATAAGGTTAATTAGTTAATCCAATTAACGGTGTAAAATGACCATAATGCACATAAGGAAATTTACCTATGGCTCATGATATAGATGACCTCCAAATTCTATAATGCACATAAGTGAATTGAACCATGTGCCTCTCACATGCGAAGCGAGCGCTCTACCATATGAGCTACACCCCCTTTATAAAATAAAGGTCCCAAACGTTCATGATGAGGTAAGAAGCCATTTTGGACTCTTCAAGTACTTTTAGAATTTTCTTGGATCTTTGTATAAACATCAGAAAGTATGAATTAAAGAAATGTGAAAGAAAAACACCAAGAACCATGAGTCAAGGCACGAATCGATCAAATTGCTCGTGATTTAAGTAACATTAAAATAATCCACTAAATGAACTCCGTTGCCTATAAATTTTTAATACTGAACATAATATGACATGTTAAGAGTTTATATGAAATTTGGTAGTCATTGGACAATGTTAATTAGCTAAACCAAGTAACGGTCTAAAATGTAAATGACCATAATGCACATAAGGAAATTTACATTTGGTTCATATTTATTAAACGTATATTCAATTTCAAACTACAACCATAGCATAGGTTTAGACGAAGATAAGAACCCAGAACAATAGTACAAGGACCCTTAGATAGGCTAGAATCTTAAAACAAATACAATGGAGGTGTAGGGAATTAACCCCGTGCCTCTCGCATGCGAAGCGAGCGCTCTACCATATGAGCTACGCCCCCTTCATAAAATAAATGTCCCAAACGTTCATGGTGAGGTAAGAAGCCATTTTGGACTCTTTTAAGAAGTACTTTTAGAATTTTCTTGGATCTTTGTATAAACCTTAAACCAAGTATGAATTAAAGGAATGTGAAAGAAAAATACCTAGAATCGTGATTTAAGGCTTCGAACTGATCAAATTTCTCAGGATTTAAGTAACGTTAAAATAACCCACTAAATGAACTCTGCTGCCTATGAATTTTTAATATGAGCATAATATGACATGTTAGAAGTTTAAATGACATTTGGTGGTCATTGGATAAGGTTAATTCGCTAAACTAATTAATAGTGTAAAATGACCATAATGCACGTAAGGAAATTGACCTGTTGTTCATGATCTAGAATGACCTCCAAATTCTATGAAACTTTGTATTAAACCTAGATGTGAGTTTAGACTATATCGTTTGGAACACATGAAACCATTGCATAGGTTCAGACTGTGTCACTTGAAATGTATAAAGTCTTGGACGTAGGTTAACATTGTGTCGCTTGGATCGTATGAGCCTTGGACTCAGGATGTCACGTTCATGACTAGTACCATAAATACTAAGGAGAGTGTCTTGGAGAATAAGACAACAATCAAGGACTAGAAAAAGGATCAAGATTCAAGTTCTACCAAAATAACCGTACCAAGACCTCATGATAAGAACATACAAGTCAAGAACAAAACTAAAGAGTCCAAGTACTTACAACCCTTGTGCCCTATGGCCTAAGTGAACTACCCTGTGGCACATACGTGTGTCATAGTGTGGGCGAGCGTACCAAGATGAGTGTCTCATGCAACTTCCTTTAAAATGAATTTTTTCAAGGACAGTACCGGACGGCACAGGTGTGCGGGTATTGCGCTCCAGCCCACATGTTGGAGGTTGCTACATACACCCACTATCCGGCACAATTTCCTTAAATGACATGGCATGGACACAAGAGGGCCAATGTCTCCATAGAACCTGGATTGATGGATGTTCGGCAAGTCCCGATAAGATGAGCGACATGCGGGCCCGTTCTCGATAGCATGACCAAGTGAGTTTTGATGGCCGACGACACTCCGAGACTCGGGATGGTATCAAGACATATTGGCCATGTCGATGGAGGTCGAGATGACAAGATGAGACACGATGGTGTATTGAGAGTCCTTGGCCCGAGCAGAGGCAAGGTCGAGTTGAATGACTTGGCCTAGTGTAGAGGTAAGTCGGTTGTGTTGCATACAATTGAACATGCATGCGCAGGCGGCGTGTGTGGTCGAACGAGCTTGGATTCTGCACAACCGATGTTCAATTGGCGAAGACAAACCTTGCCCACGACGAAGCCACAAAATCGGGGCGAAAAATATATATGAGGATTAATTCTCCTTAAGGCTGGTCGTGAGCATGTCTAGATCATGACGCCGCACGGTCAAGAATGTAGGATCATGACCGTAAGAACAAGAAAAGAAAAGAAACTGTGTAATAGACTAGAATCTTTGTACTCATTCCATTTTTTAATTACTTATGTATGGTTAAAATAAATGTATTGAAAGTTGTGTTTTAAATTCTCTGTGTTTTATTTCTCATTAAAAACAAACCCATAAGCATTCTACCATATGAGCTATACCCCCTTTATAGAATAAAGGTCTCGAACGTTCATGATGAGGTAAGAAGACATTTTGTACTCTTCTTAAGAAGTACTTTTAGAATTT
>NC_036643.1:7446934-7481430 GCF_002806865.2 Cucurbita pepo subsp. pepo
CAATTAACGGTGTAAAATGACCATAATGCATATAAGGAAATTTACTTATGGTTCATGATCTAGATGACTGCCAAATACTAAGAAACATTGTATTAAACCTTGATACGAATTTAGACTACGTCGCTTGGAACGCGTTAAGCTGTGGCATAGGTTTAGACTCTGTCAATTGAAATGTATGAAGCCTGAACCCAGGATGTCAGTTTCATGAACTAGAAAAAGGATCGAGATTCAAGTTCTCAAGAAAAGAAATAATTGTGTAATAAGCTAGAAGCTTTGTACTCATTCCATTTTTTAATTACTTATGTATGGGTAAACCCATCTAATGTGATCCTCACAATTTCAAGGATTAGAACCTAAGATTTCAAAACAAACACAAAGGAATAGAACCATGTGCCTCTCGCATGAGGCACGCGAAGCGAGTGCTCTACTATATGAGCTACACCCATTTTATAAAATAAAGGTACCAAACGTCCTTGACGAGGTAAGTAGTCATTTTGGACTCTTCTCAAGAAGTACTTGTAGAAATTGCTTGGATCTTTGTATAAACCTTAAAACAAGTATGAATTAAAGTAATATGAAAGAAAAACACCAAGAATCGTGAGTTAAGGCTTCGAATCGACTAAATTGCTCGTGATTTAAGTAACATTAAAATAACCAAGTAAATAAACTCTACTGCCTACGACTTTTTAATATTGAGCATAATATGATATGTTAAGAGTTTATATAAAATTTGGTGGTCATTGGATAAGGTTAATTACCTAAACAAAGTAACAGTATAAAATGAACATAATGCACCTAACGAAATTTACCATTGGTTCATGATCTTGATGACTGTCAAATGTTAAGAAACCTTGCATTAAACCTAGATACGAATTCAGACTACAATCGGTTAGAACTCATTAAGCTATGGCATAGGTTTAGACGGTGTCAATTGAAATATATGAAGCCTTGAATACAGGATCTCAAGTTCATGACTAGTACCATAAATACTAGGGGGAGTGTCTTGGAGAATACGACAACAATCAGGACTAGAAAAAAGATCAAAATAATAACAATGGAGGTGCATGCAATTGAACCCATGCCTCTAACATGCAAAGCGAGCGCTCAACCATATGAGCTACACCCCCTTTAGAAAATAAAGGTCCCGAACGTTCATGATGAGGTAAGAAACCATTTTGGACTCCTTTTAAGAATTACTTTTAGAATTTGCTTGGGGTTTCTATGAATTAAAGGAATGCGAAAGAAAAACACCAACAGCCGTGAATTAAGGCTTCGAACCGATTAAATTGATTGTGATTTAAGTAACATTAATATAACCCACTAAATGAACATCACTACCTATGACTTTTTAATACTGAGCATAATACGACATGTTAAAAGTTTATATGAAATTTGGTAATCATTGGATAAGGTTAATTAGCTAAACCAAGTAACGGGGTAAAATGACCATGTGCTTCTCCTTGCAAAGAACCATGTGCTTCTCCATGCAAAGAGAGCGTTCTACCATATGAACTATGCCCCCTTTATAAAACAAATGTCTCGAACGTCCATGACGTGGTAAGTAGCCATCTTGCACTCTTCTTAAGAAATACGTGAAGAAATTGCTTGGATCTTTGTATAAACCTTAAACCAAGTATGAGCTGAAGGAATAAAAATACCAAGAACCGTAAGTGAAAGCTCTGAACCGATCATTGAATATTTTCTTGTAATGCATACGTATGAAGCCTTGGACACAGGATGTTAGGTTCATTACTAGCACCATCTTGGAGAACAAAACAACGATCAAGGAACCGAGAACAAGGATCAATATCCAAGCATCTTTTTTTCTATAGTTTAGAGTCATCCAGTCACCCAATCCTTACACAATTCTTAATCCTTACACAATTCTTAAGATTGAAACTTGTGGCCCTTGCGTGCAAAGAAATTTTTATAATATAAAAAAATATATTTAAATAATCAAAATTATAAACCAACTTGTACTAGACTTTCTTTTTAGTCAAACTAATTCTAATTCTTCCAATCTTTCATTATTTAATTAATTTTTCTAAAAAACAAAACTTTGTGACTTCCTCGTTGAAACAGATTGTGATAGCAAAAAAGCTTTCAACGCTGCCCGACGCCCTTTGTTTTTCCAAATATTTTTCCGAATCCGTTTTTTGATATAGAAGTGCGCTTTTTTGGAATTACCATTAATTTAATACAAAGAAGTCTTATGAGCTACACCCGCTTTGTAGAATAAAGATATCGTCCATGACTAGGTAAGTAGCCATTGCACTCTATCAAATGAGCTACACCCCCTTTATAGAATAAAGGTCTCTCCATGACGAGGTAAGTAGCCATTTTGGACTCTTCATAATCAATGCTTGTAGAAATTGCAAGTATCACCATGAACACTCCGCTCCGAACGGATCAAATTGCTCATGAGGTCCTTTACAATTCCAAGGATTTAAACCTAAGATTTCAAAACAAACACACAATGGAGGTGTAGGGAATTCAACCCTGTGCCTCTCGCATGCGAAGCAAGCGCTCTACCATATGAGCTACACCCCCTTTATAGAATAAAAGTCTCGAACGTCCATGACAAGGTAAGTAGTCATTTTGGACTCTTCATAATCAATGCTTGTAGAAATTGTATGTATCTTTGTATAAACCTTAAACCAAGTATGAATTAAAGGAAAGAAAAATACCAAGAATCATGAGTTAAAGCTCTGAACTGATCAAATTGCTCATGAGTTTATATGAAATTCGGTGCTCTTATCCTGGATAAGGTTAATTAGTATTTGGTCCTTTGGTTCATGATCTAGCTTAATATTAGAGGGAGTGTCTTGGAGATCCTTACAATTCCAAGGATTTGAACCTACGATTTCAAAATAAACACAATGGAAGAGGTGAACTGTGTGCCTCTTGCATGCAAAACGAGCACTCTACCATATTAACTACACCCCCTTTATAGTATAAAGGTCTCGAACGTCCATGATGAGGTAATTAGCCTTTTAGAACTCTTCTTAAGAAGTACTTGTAGAAATTGCTTGGATCCTTGTATAAACCTTAAACCAAGTATGAATTAAAGAAATGTGAAAGAAAAACACCAAGAACCGTGAGTTAAGGCTCCGAACCGATCAAATTTCTCATGATTTAAGTAACATTAAAATAATTTACTAAATGAACTTCGCTGCCTATGAATTTTTAATATGAGCATAATATGACATATTAAGAGTTTATATGAAATTGGGTAGTCATTAGATAAGGTTAATTAGATACACCAAGTAATGGTGTAAAATGATCCTAATGCACATAAGGAAATTTATCTTTGGTTCATAATCAAGATGACCTCCAAATACAATGGAACTTTTTATTAAACCTAGATTCGAGTTCAGACAATGCTGCTCTGAACGCATGAACCCATGGCATAGGTTCAAACTGTGTCACTTAAAATATATGAAGCCTTGAACACAGGAGGTCAGATTTATGACTAGTATCATAAATACTAGGGAGGTCAGATTTATGACTAGTATCATAAATACTAGGGAGAGTGTCTTGGCGAACAAGAACACAATCCGGGCTAGAAAAAGGATCAAGATCCAAATTCTGAAGATAAGAACCCACAACAATAGTACCAAAATCCTAAGATAGAATTAAGGTTGAGTCATAAACCACCCTTATGCCTCTCGCATGGGAAACGAGCACTCTACCATATGAGCTACACTCCCTTTATAGAATAAAGTTTCCAAACGTACATGATGAGGTAAGAAGCTCTGAAGATAAGATTCCATAACCATATTACCAAGACCCTTTGTACTCATTCCATTTTTTAATTACTTTTATGTATGGATGTTTTGTTTCTCATTGAACCTAAGGAGAACCTAAGATTTCAAAACAAACACAATGGAGGTGCAGGGAATTGAACGCATGCGAAGAGAGCGCTCTACCATATGAGCTACACCCCCTTTATAAAATAAAAATCTCAAACGTCCATGTCGAGGTAAGTAGCGATTTTGGACTCTTCTTATGAAGTACTTGTAGAAATTGCTTGGATCTTTGTATAAACCTTAAACCAAGTATGAATTAAATGTGAAAGAAAAACACCAAGAACCGTGAGTTAAGGCTCCGAACTGATTAAATTGCTCGTGATTTAAGTAACATTAAAATAACCCATTAAATGAACTCCGTTGTCTATGAATTTTTAATACTGAGCATTATATGATATGTTAATAGTTAATATGAAATTTTGTAATCATTGGATAAGGTTAATTAGCTAAACCGAGTAACGATGTAAAATGACCATAATGCACATAAGTAAATTTAACTTTGGTTCATGATCTAGAGGACCTCCAAATGCTATGAAACTTTTTATTAAACCTAGATTCGAGTACAACCTATGTCGCTTGGAACGCATGAACCCATGGCATAGGTTCAAACTTTGTTACTTGAAATGTATGAAGTCTTGGACGTAGGTTAACACTATCGCTTTGAACGTATGAAGCCTTGGACATAGGATGTCAGGTTCATGACTAGTACCATAAATACTAGGGGAGTGAACAAGGATCAAGATCCAAGTTTTGAAGATAAGAAGCAGAAAAAAAGTACCCAGACCCTTAGATCAGAACAAAATTGAACCTTGTTCCTCTTGCATGCAAAGCCAGCGCTCTACCGTATGAGCTACAACCCCCTTACATAATAAAGGTCCTGAACGTCCATAACGAGGAAAGTAGCCATTGTGGACTCTTCTTACGAAATACTTGTAGAAATTGCTTTGATCTTTGTATAAACCTTAAATCAAGTATGAATTAAAGGAATATGAAAGGAAAATACCAAGAACCGTGAGTGAAGACTCCAAATTTAAAATATCTCACTAAATGAACTCCACTGCCTATGAATTTTGAATACTAAGCATAATATGACATGTTAAGAATATATATGAAATTTGGTTGTCATTGGATATGGTTAATTAGTTAAACCAAGTAACGGTGTAAAATGACCATAATGCTCCTTAAGAAATTTACCTTCGGTTCATGATCTAGATAACCCCCGGATGCTATGAAATTTTGTATGAAACCTAGATGTGGGGTCAAACTACATCGCTAGGAACGCATGAAGACTTGGACGTAGTTTCAGACTGTGTTGCTTGGAGCGTATGATGCAGACTGTGTCACTTGGAATGTATGAAGCATTGGACACAAGTTGTCAAGTTCATGACTAGCACCATAAATCCTAGGGAGAGTGTTTGGGAGAATGAAACAAAAAGAGAACAACCTAAAAAGTGACCAAGAACAAGACAACGATCAAGGAATAGAATAAGGATCAAGATCCAAGTTCTGAAGACAAGGACCCAGAACAATAGTATTAAAACCCCTGGATCATAACAAAGGTTGAGATCTTAGAATCCATTGACGTACACTTACAAACCAAGAAAAATAGTACTTAGACCCTTAAATCAGAACTGAGGTTGACATCTCAGAATTCAAGGACCAAAGTCCACGTGAGTACTTGCAACAAGAACAAGGAAAGAAAGAGTGTGACAGGCTACTTACTGAGTACACACCAAGCACCAAGAACAACCGTACTAAAACCCTTAAATTAGAACCAAGGTTGAGATCTCAAAATAAAAGGATCAAAGTCAGCCTAAGTACTTACAACAAGAACAAGGAAAAAAAGAGTGTAGTAGGCTACGTACTGAGTAGATAATCGTACCTATGGTACCTCTTGCATGCAAAGTGAGAGCTCTAGCATGTGAGACTCGAATACAGACTAAAAAGACGAAAGCGAAAATAATTAAAAAATAATAATAAAATCCGCTAAAATTTAAATTAAAAGAAAAGTGAACACCAAAATTAAATAAAAAAAATTAAGTCCAATTACAAGACGAAGTTGCATACGAGGAATCCATTATAAAACAAAAATATAAAAGCCTCAAAAATGTAAAAACGGGCTAGCACTCTAGAACAATCCCTCACTGTGACCACACAACTCGTGAACGCTCATTCACCTCGAGCAGCAGCGTATAAATACCTAAAAAAGAAAAGAGAAAGGGGTGAGTATAATAATACTCAATAAGCAACCTAATTGTAGGCTCTCAATGCATCCTTAACTTAATAAGTATCACGGGCTTTTCTTTGCTCTAGGAAGTTTGGGCTTAGGCTTCAATGCTCTCTAAGCAACTGGGTACCCCAACTTTCGAGTAAGACTCTGAACTGAAGCATACACATAGGGGTTTGTGCGATATTTTTGTTCTTCTTTTCTACTACTTAAGTGGCTTGTCTTGCTTATGTAGTGGATGATCAATGTTCTAGGTTGAGGCGGGAACTCATAAGTTGCAAAACAGTATAGCTGGATCTGAATCTGAACAACAATTTGAGCATTATCCATGGTGGTTACCTGACAACTCTCCCACGGGACCATAAAGTCTTCAAAGTTTGGGGGAAGCGATTCCTTGTGTGTCGGTTAGCTACTAGGTCAACCTACGCTCAGGGACGGGTTTACAGCACAAGGGTCCTGTTTTAGGAGACCCTTGGTCATTTACACTAGGTTGGGGCACATGTCGCATGAACCTAACAAGCAACGCCTAGATCCATGGTATGGAGCCCGAAGTAGAGTCTCGACAATACGATACTAAAGTGGAAAGGGTACTGAACAGCCATGTGACACTGTTCACACTACTATAGCTTAATGAGCTACCTTGATCATTCTTGGTTGTCGTGGAGGCCTACGAGGTTCTTAGGGACTTCTAGGTAGTTTAAATCTCATCTCTCGTTTCTAGGACGTGGAGGTCATCGAAGTTCTTAGTCTTGAAGCACTAGGGTCTAGATCCTCTGAACGTCGCTCACGATCATAAAGTGCTCAGTCTATTGGAGACAACCTGACCTAGGTCATCATCTAGCCAACCTAACTCTAACGCCCTAGTTTTGTGCAGATAAACACATTCTACGGAGAGAACACATAGTCAAATACCTGGAGCTAACACATACTATATCATGCAAATATACAAGCAAACAAGCTCAATGGGGAGATAACATCCATCAATCCCTTATAGATAAGATCGCAATAGCCTATCTTTCTCTCTAACACAATGAAAAGCACGTAAAGCAACATTCATAACAAATCTCATCATAGGGGCATTTTGATTATTTCTTACTTCATGTTGGTCTTTTGATATTTGTTTGTAAATATAACCCAAACTCGTTCTCGTTTGTAATAAACCTGAACAACACTAAGTTGTAATCAGATTGTGTTTTGATTTATCTGTGGTATTGTTTGCTTAAATTTGATTTAAATTTTACCATATTTTCATATTTTATTTTATTTTACTTTTATTTTATGTGTTTTCGTCTCTGTCTTTATAGTCGCAGTCTAATTTTCGAAACCTTGAAAATGAAATCCTTGACATTAGGAAATTGATTTAGCATGTTAGACTCTCATGCAAGGTTGTGAACCAACATGTTTTCTAGTTTTCAATAACAAACATGATATTAACGAAAACGTAAGACACATAACAAAAACGGTAAAATAGAAGAGAAAGAGAGAACTAATGTCGTGTGTCGATTTTCAGTCATGTGCGATTTCCTAAATCACGAGCTTGAAAATTCTTTCATGGTATCGAAAGGTTTTCTAGTTTTCAAAAAAGATTTATAAATCAAAAATACGATTTTTCTCGTGAAATTGGTCTCCCTCAATTCGACTATAAAAAGAAGAATATATAGGAAAAATATGTGCATTGTTGAAATGCTATCCAAACATGTGTGAATACTATAGAAAATTTTGGGTAGCATCAAGACGTAGACACGTGCTTTTTTGCACTGAAGAGTGTCGTGACACCTTAAGGGGCGTTAAGCTTGACACTAGCTTAGTATTGAGATGTTGTAACACACAAGTCCCGACACGAGCAAATTTCTCGTTTAAAATTTTAAATTAAGGAATTTTTTTAGAATATTAGAAGCCAAATTTTAAAATGTGTAGAAGAGAAAAATGCTTAAAAAATCTTTGGTAACTTTTAAAATAAAAGAGTAGAAAAAAAAAAAAGAAAAATCAAAGTCAACCCTCAAGGGTTGAGGGTTATTTTGGTCATTTTAGTGCCCCTTTGTTAATTAGGTACATGAAAGTAACATAAACAAAATGAATGAAGAAGGTAAAAGAAACAAGAGATAGAAAAAGGAAGAAAGAGGAAAAAAAATGGTTTAAAGTAGATAACTATCACGTGATCTTAGCCATTTGAGTTATTTTCGGTCAAAACTCGTTCATAAAAAACTTCAAATGATATGGAAAGTACAATAAATGAAAAGTGTAATAAATTGATACAAGATATTTGACTATAATAAAAGCGAAAATATGATACTTATGGTAAGCGTAATGGAATTCAAATATCATACAAAATATTTATCTATAATAAATGGTCAAATATGTTACATATGATAAATCATAATTCAAGGCAAAATATCTTTAATACTACCCTGCAAGTTGAGCATTACATTTGAACGAACGTGAAACTTAGATCTGAAAAGTTCATAGAGAGATCTAGAAACACTTTTTGTGAAGATGTCAGCAACTTAGAGATGGGAAGGTACATATTGTGTGCGAAGTTTGCCAGATATAACAAGTTCTCGAAAGAAATGATAATCTAGTTCAACATGTTTGGCCCCCTGTGAGAAATGGGATTAGAGCTCAAAAAAAAAATAGCATTTTTTTTGTCACATAAGAATAAGGGTGGTAGCGAAAAAGGGACCTTGAAGTCATGCAAAAGATGTGTGACCCAAATAAGTTCAACAACAGTCGTGGCAAGAGAACGATATTCAGATTCACAGCTGGAGTGCGAGACAGTCGGTTGCTTTTTGGCTCTCCAAGAAACGAGACTGTTACCAGGATAAATAGAATAGTCGAATGTAGAACGGGATATCGGGACAACTAGCCCAGTCAGCATCCGAATAAGCCACTAGCGTACTAGAAATAGTGGATGGACGAAAGGCAAGACCAAAGTAGAGTATTCCCTTGACATAGCGAATAATACGTTAAGCAACAAAGTGATCTACAGTAAAGACATGCAAAAATTGACCGACAAAATTGATAGCATGGGCAATATCTGAAGTACTGAAGGGCGTCAACAAGAGATCGATAGAGAGTAGAATCAGAGAAAGAAGAACTATCAGTAGTCAGATGTTGAGAAACAACCATGAGGGTGTGGACTGGTTTGTTATCGAGCAACTGAGCACGAGAAAAAATATCTCGAGCATATTTTACTAACTAATAAAGTGACCATCAGGAGTGGGTGAAGCTTCAAGACCAAGAAAGTAACTGATAGAACCCAAATCCTTGGTAGAAAACTCATAATGAAGCTTGTGAGTAAAGCTGTCAATAACATATGGGTTGTTGCCAGTAACAATAATGTCATCAACCTCAAGAAGTAGGTACATAAGGTTAGATTGCTAATGAAAGACAATAAAGGACGTGTCAGCGTGATTGCAAGATAAAGCAAGGCGCGAGGAGCTTGTTATAAGCCATAGAGAGCTTTCTTTAATAAAGAAACATGAGTAGGAAATTGAGGATCAATATACCCACGAGGTTGTTTCATATGAACATGTTCAATAAGAGTGTCATTGAAGAAAGCATTCTTGACATCAAGTTGCCAAAGAGGCCATTTAGTTGTGATTGCAATAGAAAGCACAACACGAACAGTGGTAACATTGACAACTTGACTAAAAGTGTCAGTGTAGTCGAGACCAGGAATTTGAGTATAATCTTTGGCATCAAGAAGACGAGCCTTGAAACGCTCGACGGATCCATCAGAAAAATATTTAATGCAAAACACTCATTTAAAGCCCAGATGTTGGTGTTGGCAGGGTGAGGAACCAAAGTCGAAGTATGATTTTGTTGTAAAGCTCAAATTCCTTCATCCATGGCAGCAACCCAAGTAGGATTCTTAACCGTAGATTCGAATCTTTTTGGCTTAGTGGATGCATGAATAGCAGAAAGAAGTCCAGATGAGCCCAAAATATCAAATTTTGTTGGATGACGAGACTTGAAGATACCAGCTTTGGCTCGTGTGATCGTATGATGAGAGCCCAAAGAAGAAGAGGAATTGCAGTAGGGTTCAATAAAGGTTAGTTCAGAAGTCGAGGGTGGCAAAGAGGAACCTGCAAGAGAAGTATGAACCTACACAGACTCATCCAAAAAGTCAGAACAAATATCACACGAAGATTATTCGAATTGAGGAATGTGCAGTGAAGAAATGGTAGGGGAATGAATCAATACTGTAAAGATATGGTTCAAAGAAATTTGAAATATGACGAGAAGAAAGAGGTTGGGCATGGGAGCAAGGAACAACATGAAGGTAAGTTTCCTCAAATTGAGTGTGGCTGGTGATATATAGCTCAGCGGTGGTGGGATCAAAACAATGAAACCCTAAGTAGGACTATAACCCAAAAAAATGTAAAGAACGTTGCGGGGAGAAAGCTTCTTAGACATATATGTTAGGATTGCACAACATCGCTCACAATCGATCAAGATGAACACAAAGAAGAGAAAATTGAAAGAGAAATATTGGCTAAAGGTTTTATTGATGACTTCATATATATATATACAGAAGAAAGTACGAGCACTAACTAATGAGGTATATATATCGTTTGATATATGGTTTCAAGATTTAGCCGCCCAACGAAATATAATCTACCAAATATATCTGTACCAAATCTCTATAAGATATTTATGAAATATCCAATAATAAAAATATATTACCTAATTTTTAAAGAATAAATACAAATATGGGCTCATCCACTAAAATTGCAATATATTATTTTTCAAAATATAAAATTTATTTTCATTTTTGTCTTTTTCCCGTGTGGATGATAAATTAACGGTCCAGATTTTAGCAGATACAATAAACGGTTGCCTTCCTTCTATCAATTTGATTTTTACCATTATCTTCTGGACACTCACACCTTCTTTCTGCCAAAACCATATCAACAATTTTCAGAAGTTTCAGATCAACAAACCTCAAATTGAGCGCTGAAAATCGCAGAAAATGGCTTTACAGACGAGTTTGTGTCTTCATCGTTCACCATCTCTTTCTCCTTCTCCTTCTCATTCTTTCCTCCCATTTGGGTCTCTCCAGCTCAAGCCTCAGAATCTCGTTCTTCAGGTGAGATTTCATCTCTTCTTCTTATGGATTATTGGATTTCTCTCATGGATGATTGATTCTGTTTTCTTTAACATATAAAATATGGTGTTGTTCTTGTATTATGCTAGTGAGCTTCAGTTGTTGAATCCTGGTTGAAATTTGAGGAAGTGGAATAGGTTATGGCTGGAAATTCGAATTCTATTTTTGAATTTTCGTATTTTAAATTTTGAGGAACTGTGTTTTGTTCTTGAATTTCATTCATAAGTCCTGTTTGAGATGAACTCTTTTTAGATTTCTATCCTGAAAAAAATGAAATCTGCCGGTTCTTAAAAAGTTGGAAAGAAACTTTGAGGCAGTTTGAAATGATCGTTTCTGAGTTTTGATTTTAAAGAAGAAGCACTCTTTCCACTGAATGAAGGTGCATTGAAGTGTTTTTAGAAATTTCAAAGTTACTTTGATCGTAAAAGAAAACTCAACATGACTCTGTTTGTGTTCATTTAAGCACAAAAGTTCTGTTTTGGTCATGATATGTTTCAAGTTCTTAGTGAAAATTCTTCTGATGCTACATGATCTGTCAAGTTAGGTTATGAATTTTGTAATGGTCGAATTCCTGAAATCATTTTAGTCCGAACGAGTTCGATATATTAATTGTTTGTCAAAATCATAATGTTTAGATTCAACAAGAGCCTGAAAATTATGTAATTATTTGTTTCTTGGTAGCACTTTTTTTTATTACAGTATCTGTAATGTTTTTTTGGTTAAATTATAAAGTTAGGTTCTATGGTTTGGAGAAAGTTCAAGTTTAGTTCACATGGTATAACACCTCAAGCCCACCACTAGCAGATATTGTCCTCTTTGGGCTTTCTTTTCCGAGCTTCCCCTCAAGGTTTTAAAATGCGTCTACTAAGGAGAGGTTTTCACATCCTTATAAGGAATGCTTTGTTCCTCTCTCCAACCAATGTGGGAACTCACAATCCACTCCCCTTGGGGCTCAGTGTCCTCGCTGGCACATCGCTTGGTGTCTGCCTCTGATACCATTTGTAACAACCCAAGTCCACCGCTAGCAAATATTGTCCTCTTTGGGCTTTCCCTTCTGGACTTCCCCTCAAGGTTTTAAAACACGTTCACTAAAGAGAGGTTTCCACATTCTTATAAGGAATGCTTCGTTCTCCTCTCCAACTAATGTAAGAACTCACACATGATTTTAAAAGTCAAAATTTCGTTCATATAGTTTGATAAAACCTCATAATAGATCCTATAATTTGATAAAACCCTTATAATTTCATCACTATTTATGAGGATTTTATCAAACCATTGGGATGAATTCAAACTTTTAAACCATAGGACTAAATTTTAAGTTTTGACCGATCATAGGGATGAAATTTGTAATTCAACGTATCCTTTGCCTCTGTTTCTCCAAGCCTGTTCTCTAATCAACACTTTCACCATTTCAATTGCTTCTAATGATGTTGTTCCTATGTAGGAAATTGTGCATCATTTTGACGTACCAATATTGCGGAACTTTAGGAAGGGCTGTAGACTTAATGTTGAGAGGTTTTCTAAACTTCAGGTATGCATTTGTTCAAAAAGCATCCACTTATTAAGCTCATATTTCTGTAACTACTTAAATTAAGTGTGACAAAATATACCTCTGATCACAATAATTTTTCATAATTAAAGACCAACCAGCTAAAATCAATTTTTAAAGGGTTCTGTAGTTGCTTAGGTGGACAATTTATCCCACTTTTGAGTTTTTGACCATAGACTCCTGAGTCATTCGGTTTCGTAGTTGTCTAGAAGATTGTTGGGTCAATAGGTAAATGTTCCATAAGATGAAGTATTTTTCTCTATTGAATTGAAAAATCTTCGAATTGTCTCATTATTAACTTCTTTTTTTCCTACACTCTGGATGAAGGCAGATGTTTCAAAGGGAATTGGCAATGGAATCTCAATCATCGACAATGCTTGAGAGTAATTTGTTCTCTGATTCAACATTCTTTATAATCTCAATGCATTTTCATTAATTTTGTGGATGATATGTTTCGAGTGATCGGTACGTTATGACTTAAAGTTAAAAATATAGACATGTTGATTCACAAATTTATCAATACCTCTGTAAACTAGATTTGATACATAAATTAATAATCTATATTCATACATACAGTGCAAGGTATATCAAACTAGATTCAACACATAACTCATTAAACTAGGTGACTCAATGAACCTCCAGCCCATGATGCAACAGTCGGTATCTGCTGCCATAGTCATCGTTTTCAACTGTCATGAGCATTGCTGTTCTTGTCACCATCAGCTGTCGTCGTGGGGTTTTCATTTTGTTTTTTTCTCTCGTCTTTGGGTTTTACTTTCTTTGTTGTCTTGCCGTCACCTTCTTCCATTGTTCTTGCATTGTGTTTGCAGTTGCTGCTAGTCGGTGTCGTCGTCCTTGTCGCCATCTGCTGTCGTGTTTTTCGATTTTTTTTGGGTTTTCCTCTCCCCTATCTGTTTACTTCCCTTGTTGCCAGATGTTCTTCTATGCCATCCTTCACTGTCTCCAAATTCTTTTTTACTGAAGGTCAGATCATTGATTTTCTGCTTCGGTTGGGCTCTCCTTATCTTTAAGTCACCGTGCTTTGGTTTTCTGCATTTGGTTTGAAGACGAGCATTTCAAAAGCTCTAGTTTCTTTATTTCAAGATTGTAATAACGAGCCTTCTCTTCCTCCTTAAGTTCTATGCAATTTGGATTCATGTGTGAAGTTCCTACCTTTGTTGATGGCATCCGTGGTTGGGCTTCATTTTATTTATTGCAGTTTCCTATCATTGGTCAAGTTCTTTCTTTCTCGAGGCTTTCGGATCAGTGCTTTTGTTCTGGGTTCTAACTTTTATGTTGGTCGTCTCTTTCTCCTCGTGAAATAGCGAAAAGCTTAATGTTTGTTATTCATGTTGTGTTCTTTCTTCAGTATAATCAAAACATATACTCAACAAAACTTTATATTCTTTAGTGGTGAATGTTTGAAGAGCATTTTTTATTATGCAGGTTGTCAACCAGAAAAAGGCCTACCATTATTTGTATCTGCTTTCTCATCAGGGCAACTTTTATGGCTGATTTCTGCTGAATCAGTATTTGCTAGGGAAGAAATCAAAACGAATGCAGTTTACGAGATCGGGGAGTTATTTGAATTAGGAATACAGTTATCTTATCTATTAATACTATTAGGTCTTCTTGGGGTTGGAACCTTCTTCGTGATACGTCAAGTTCTTGTTCGTAGAGAACTCGATCTTTCTGCTAAAGAACTGCAAGTAAGAATCCACATTTACAGATTGTGTAATATGTAAAAAGTGGAAAGAGATCTAAAAGATCTTTTTCCTCTCAACAATGGAGGTGAACTTAGATTAATGAAATATTAATATTTCTTCGAATATTGATATTTCTATTCAAGGACATGAATTCATCCATTTAGATTGGGATGATTCTAAAGGGAAAGGGAGGTGCCCATGAACTAACGGCTCAAGCCCACTGCTAGCAAATATTGTCTTCTTTGGGCTTTCCCTTTTGGGCTTCTCCTCAAAGTTTTTAAAACGGATATGCTAGGGAGAAGTTTTCACACCCTTATAAAGAAATGCTTAGTTCTCCTCCCCAATTGGTGTAGGACCTCACAAACCACCCCTCTTCAGGGTCTAGCGTCCTTACTGGCACACCGCCTCATGTCCACCCCTGTTGGCACATCGCCCGTTGTCTGGCTCTGATACCATTTGTAACGGCCCAAGCCTACCGCTAACAGATATTGTCCTTTTTGGGTTTTCCCTTTCGGGCTTTCCCTCAAGGTTTTTAAAACGCGTCTGCTTAGGAGATGTCTCCACACCCTTATAAAGAATGCTTAGTTCTCCTCCCCAACCAATGTGGGATATACTGAATTTTTAAACGAAAACTATTCATTTGAAATCACCCCATGAAGTAGGTGATTGGCTGAGGTCATTGATTGTCTAGCTTTGCTAATGCGCTTTCCATTCTCATTATTTGTTGGTCAGGAACAAGTGAGAAGTGGTGATGCCAGTGCTATGGAGTACTTCGAACTTGGTGCAGTGATGCTGAGGAGGAAGTTTTATCCTGCTGCCACGAAGTTTTTGCTTCAGGCAATCGATAAGTGGGACGGGGATGATCAAGATCTTGCGCAGGTTTGATACACTCTAGCTCACTGATTTCTGATTGTTGGAATATCAAGAACATCCAATCATTTGATAATCTGCTTTGTTTTCGTTCATTTTAATTGAAACTGGATAGAATGTATCAATAACACGCTTCGTCGTGTTTAGCTTTTCGAAATCTTTTGTTCTCTCATCCAGTTTCATATTCCGTGTGTTCTCAATCGAGCATTAGTTGACTTGTTGAGTTGATCGAGGGTCGATATTTAATGATATCATTGTTACAGCTTGTATCGTTTATGTTTTCAGGTTTACAACGCGCTCGGGGTTAGTTATGTGCGTGACGAAAAGCTGGACAAGGGAATTACCCAGTTTGAAACTGCTGTAAAGCTTCAACCTGGGTATGTTACAGCTTGGAACAATCTTGGAGATGCATATGAGAAAAAGAAAGAATACACGTCTGCTCTGAAAGCTTTCGAAGAAGTTCTTCTATTCGACCCGAACAACAAACTTGCTCGGCCAAGACGAGATGCGTTGAAGGACCGTGTGGAGATGTACAAAGGAGTTCCTGTGAAATCTAAGAACAAATGATGATCATGTCCCTGGTTTTCTGCCGATTTTGTTGAAAATGAGAATTTACATTCATTAATGTATTAGATTATATTAGAGTTATGAATCCGATGTTGCTGTGTATGGTAACTAAAAAAGTATACATAATTGAATGTGTAGCTTTGTTTTCTAAAATATTTGCAAGGGCACCTGGAAAAGGGACATTACCAAGTCATCTGAGGCCTTAGGTACAAATAGTTGAGGGTCGACGCGATTGTTTGAGAGCTTGGATACACATCGTCGAGGATCGAATATTGAGCTACATAGAAAATCATTGAGGCCGAAGCATATAGATGGTCGAGAGTCGATGCGTCAAAGGGTTAGTCTTGTTGAGCTTAACACGTGGAGCTCGAGTAGATTAAGTATGCATAGTGTCGCGGTCATGCTCGTCAAGGCCGTCTTGCCTGTGGCAGCAGGCCCATGTCATGCTAAATCCTTTGTTTGATTTCATGTTATACTGTCTTACTATTGTATTTTTTGTTTGTATGACTATTCGGCGAAATCATGTCTAGGCCTGTCAGACCTAAATCGCCTCAAAATGTATTATAGGAGGATGCGACTAGTCGCCAACTCCTCCCACCTAGATTTTGTATGACCATTCGGCGAAATCACGTCTATTGTTAGACTTGAATCGCCTCAAAATGTAGTATAGGGAGATGCGACTAATCGTTAATTCTTCCTACCTTAAGTTATATGCGACTAATCGTTAATTCTTCCTACCTTAAGTTATATGATACTTAAGTCGTGGTGTTTCTTTCTTTGTTTATAGCCATATGACAATCTTCCTTTCGGCCCCACTTTCTAAAACTTTCTCCACAAAACAGGGTTAGAGAATTGAGCATACGTTGTCCGACCGTAGTGACGCGAATCTAAATTGGATCTAAATTGGTTTGACTCACTTGGTGTTGGGAGTGAATGTCGCACAATTACAAAAGTTCAACAAACCTATTTAGTTGGTACGTAAGAAACATAATTTATGTTGTTTCGTTTCGATGGCTCCTTAAATGTGAGCTACTTAAAACGCCTTATGGACAAATAGAACAACAAAATTGCCAGTGATCGACAAGAAAAATGAGATATGAGAAGTGATAAACATCTAGCCATTTTTTGTTATCTAACTTTGGGTTAGGTCTAGACTTTGGGCTACCTTAATCGTTCGTTTTGGTAGCATACCACATTGTGTCGGGGAGATTTCGTTCGTTGTACTCTCAATCCGTTGATTTGTTCCTTGTTTCTATCCTTCCCAATTCTAAATAACAATTCTAACACAACCGATATCGTTAAATCTCCATAACTTTCGATTAAATTTGTGTCTTATAGAATTTATAGGTTTTTTTAGTCAACAATTTTAGATACATATTCAAACCTCTTGCATTTTCGTCTAAAGGGTATGTTTAATGTTAGTTGAACGGGGGTGATGAAATTGATGTATAGAACTTATGTTAATTATTTGATGTTAAATACATTGTTATATTGCAATTTTTATGAGTCTTTATAATACTCAACCACTTGTCACAATCGCACTTTTGATGGCAGCGGACTTGCAATTGTGTGACACTCACCTTCCAGCAACAAGTGAGTTAAGTCAATTCGTTCTCATGTCGTCTACGGCCAAGCGACGTATGCTCGAGCCTGTAGCCTCGGTTTAAGAAGAAGGTTTTAGAAAACGAGGGTAGAGAGAGATTTTCGATAGAGAGATTTTGAAAGAGGCGTTATATATGCAAGCAAGAGAGTAACGACAACTGCTCACAGTATATAACTATTCGTAGGGAGAAGTTGACAAAAATCCTATGAATTCAGATTATCCAACTTAAACTATGAATGTTTGGTTGGATTAGATTTTTTTTTTTTTTTTTGTATGAGTTGAATTAAATTTTTTTAAAATTGAGTCCACTTACAGGTTGACATTTTTTGGTCAGTTAACCTAAACCCGAAAATAAAGTGTTGACATTTTTTGGTCAGTCAATCTAAACTCGAAAATAAAGTGAAAGAAACCGGAAAATAAAGTGTTGACATTTTTATAACACTTTATTTTCGGTCAGTCAACCTAAATCCGAAAATAAAGTGTTGACATTTTTATTTTTTGGTCAGTCAACCTAAACCCGAAAATAAAGTGTTGACATTTTTTGGTCAGACAACCTAAACCCGAAAATAAAGTGAAAGAAACCCGAAAATAAAGTGTTGACATTTTTTGGTCAGTCAACCTAAACCCGAAAATAAAGTGAAAGTGAGATTTTAATTATTAATATGAAGTAGGAATAGAACTCTCCACCATGGTAATGATATGATATTGTCCACTCATTCTTTTATTATAAACTCATGATCATTCTCTAGTTGTTCGGAAGACAAACCCATCTATCTAAATTTGGAGTTGATCTAAAAGATTTTTTCCGATAATTTAATCGGGTGTAAACGTTTAGCAATTTTTTTAAAAAAAAATTGAAAAATATTTGCCAACAAAGTTAGTAGGGAAAGTGAGCATGGAAGGTCGTCGAGACCTCCGCCCAATTTCGATGAGTTCGAGAATTTCTTTCTTCATACAAATCCTTTCATAGAAACTCACTCTGTACATTCCATTCCATTCCATTCCATTCCACGATTCAATTCAATGGCTCATCTTCTCAACACTTCCTTCGTCGCCGTTTCCTCTCCATCTCTCCGGCGGGGGCCATTTCTCCGACCGCCATTTCATCCCAGAAGGCGGTCTCTCCAAGTCCAGGCCAAGATCCGTGAGATTTTCATGCCTGCTCTCAGCTCCACCATGACCGAGGGTAAGATTGTGTCCTGGATCAAGACCGAGGGCGATAAGCTCGCCAAGGGTGAGAGTGTTGTTGTTGTCGAGTCTGATAAGGCTGATATGGATGTTGAGACCTTTTATGATGGCTATCTCGCTGCTATTATGGTCGATGAAGGAGGCGTTGCGCCTGTTGGATCTGCAATTGCGCTTTTGGCTGAGACTGAGGATGAGATTTCTGTGGCTAAGTCCAGAGCTGCTAATCCTTCTTCTGCTTCTGCTTCTGCTTCTGCTTCTGCTTCTCCAGCTTCGGAGAAGATTCCTGAGAATGTAGGTACTGCGACGGCGGCGCCGGTTGCGGTGGCGAAGGCGGCTCCGGTGGTAGTGGCTTCCACTCACCCTGCATCTGAAGGGGGTAAGAGAATTGTAGCGTCTCCGTATGCTAAGAAGCTGGCTAAGGAGTTGAATGTGGAGCTGGCGACGGTGGTGGGAACTGGGCCGTTGGGGAGAATTGTTGCTAAGGATGTTGAAGCTGCAGCTTCTGCAGCTGTTTCGATATCTGATGCCGCTAAGCCAGTTTCGGCTGCGGGAAGCAGCACGAAGCCTGCCCCATCCCTGGAGTTGGGAACCACTGTGCCGTTTACCACAATGCAAGGGGCGGTGAGTAGGAACATGGTTGAGAGTCTCGCGGTGCCCACTTTCAGAGTGGGGTATACCATTACAACAGATGCGCTTGATGCTCTATATAAAAAGGTAAATTAATCGATTTATTTATATGAAACTGGCTTTCAAACATATGTAGGACATGTTATTAGTTTGAAGGAAATTGAAACAACTTTATTCTTGGAATGATGATAGAATTAGAACTTGCCCTCTGCACTGCTAACAACTGGTAGTAATTTATGTTTCTTAGATTAAGTCAAAGGGAGTGACCATGACAGCATTACTTGCAAAGGCTACAGCTCTGGCACTGGCTAAACATCCTGTAGTAAATTCCAGTTGTAGGGATGGTAAGAGCTTTACTTATAATAGTAGCATCAATATTGCAGTTGCTGTCGCCATTGATGGTGGCTTGATCACACCAGTGCTTCAGGATGCAGATAAGGTTATGTTAGTCTCCTTAAGTTGTTCTGTTGTTTTTCGAATGATATGTTAATTATTTAATCTTTGATTGTTTATACTTGATTTTCGCTTTAGGTGGACATTTATTCTTTGTCTAGAAAGTGGAAGGAGTTAGTAGACAAGGCCAGAGCCAAGCAACTGCAGCCTCAGGAATACAACACTGGTATTTTTTTTATTTGTTCTTATTTTAAACTCGTTTCGATATGGAGTTGTTAGTGCTTCACTTGCATTCATTTCTAAGGAGGAAGTTATTTTATTTTATTCATTTTTATGAGAAGGAATTATATTTTCATGAAGAAATATGATAGTAGAAGAGAGGACTCCAACACCAAAAAGTGGAAAAAAGAATTTCCTAGAAAGCTTTAGAATTGTGTAAAATAATGTCAAAGGAAAAGAAATTCAACTCTGTATGGTCAAGATGAACTTGAGGAAATGAATGAATCAAGATACAAAAAAAGGATGTGTTGAAAATGAATTTGAAGAACGAAGTGTTCAGAGTCTATCTTCCTTCTTCTCCCTATTTTTCAGAAACAGAAATGAAATGAGTCGTAGTGGTTCTTTCCAATATCTATCTGTACCCAAGAAAGTTTTCAGGGGGCAAATGGAAAAACCTTAGCAAATATATGCTTTGAATCTTCGAATGTGCCCTTACACATAATGCGCTGACTATGGCCAAGGATAAAGAGGTTCTTTGAATTCAGTTCATGGTGTTTATTCTCCCTAAAAAACCCAACACTAGTTAGGCTTTCCTGCACCGTATCATGAGTGTTGTCCCTCCGAACTCCAAGCCCCATGAGAAAAATTACACTTTTTTAGGGTATAATTTCAAATGGCCTTTCATATAAAAAGGATAACTGAGGAATCGGATTTATCAATTTGCTAGGCTTTCTTATCGTGATAAGTGTGGTATGGCTTGTGGAGTGCAGAATATGGTGCTGGATTTTATGGTATAGTAGAGATGTTGCCTTTCTCTTCTTTATTTCTTTTTCTCTCTATTTCTGTCATTCCTTAACCAATGGGAAATGAAAGATGTTCTGGACTTGTTATCTTTGTTGGGGGACTTTCACCTCAAGCTCGATCAGAGGGACGTTCACTCTTGGTGCTTCTATCCATCCCAAGGGGTCTCTAGTAATTATTTCTTTCAGTGTTTGGTCAGTATTCTAACGCCTAGCGTTTCCACTTTTACCTTTGTGTGGAAGCTTAGGATTTTCAAGAAGGTTAAGTTCTTTGTTTGGGCAATTTTGCATGGAAGAGTTAACGCCTTGGACCAGATCTTTGCTAGGGGGTCCTTGGTGATCAGGTCATTTTGTTGTATTCCTTGCAAGAGGGCGGCAAAGGACATGTATCATCTTCTTTGGGGGCGTGCTTTTCCAGTTGTGTTCCTAGTCATTTCTTTGAGGTGTTTGAATATTGTTTTGCTGGATTTTAGGATTACAGAGAGGCGATTGAGGATCTCGTGCTCCAGTCTCCTTTTCGGGTTGTGGTAGGCAGGAGTGTGTGCTATTTTATGGAGTCTCTAGGGTGAGAGAAATGACAGAATCTAATGGGTTTGGGAGAGAACCTCAAGTGTAGCTTGGTCCTTTGTTAGATTCTATGTTTCTCTATGGGATTTTGTGACCAACTTTTTCGTAATTATACTATGAGTCTTCTTTTACTTGACTGGGACCCTTTTGTGGATTTTTTTTTTGTAGGCCTATATATTCTTTCATTTTTTCCTCCAATGAAAGTATGATTTTCCATTTTTAGAAAACGATTCTTTTGAATTCGTGTTCGTTTCCATAGTTGGAGTTTGGATATGTATTGTGGCCTTGTCTCTCTTATGCTCTTGATTGTACATGGTGTTTGAAATTAACAACAGAATGAAGTTCCTTTCTTCTATAGGATCCTTCTTTTTTCCCTTTATAGCATTAGACCATAGCACCCTTGCTTTAACATTCAGCCACCAGCCACAATCATCTATTCTATCAGGAGCAACCAACCTTAGTTGAAAAAAGTTGCAGATAGATTACAACCTTTGGCTAGCCAAAATTCTATTTCTTTAGCACCTTTTTAGCACCTAGTCATGCATGCTGACCGAAGCACCTGTACTTCAATCGATTAACCAAGCATGGGATGCCTCTATTCCTATCCCGTCCTTGATTTATGGTCTCTGGGTCTTCCCGCTATCAGTTCCAATGCCAAAACATATGAATGCGGAATCCATTTGACATTTATTACATAACTGTGGCTTGAGGCAAGACTTGAACCACGGGCTTACCCATTTAGTAGACCATGTCTCTGTCTCTGTTCCTTAGAAAATGAAGACCACAGAGCGAGTTTAACTATCTTGTGATTCATTGCGCATGTGGAGAACCTGAGGAGATATGATGGAGAAATGCGGATTTCATCTTTGAATCTTACCAAAATTCCAAAGTAGTAAGACCACCGTGAGCAAGGGACCATATAAAGAATTTGGTTTTCTTAGACTAGTGCCTTTCCAAATGATCTTACAAAGATCCTGGTTTTTGAAGTTGGGGCCTTTTGAGAGATAACGATTGCCGACTTCACCGAAACATCCTGATAGAGTTAGGCATCTAGATAACTTCGTCTCTGATGTTGATTGGGGAAAAATCTTGGAGCACATGTACTAAGCTAGACCATTCTTCCAGCTCTCCGTCTGGCAAACCCCTTCTCAACTGGAGATTATTACAAATCTTATGAACAGATAGAAGGCCAAGAAGCTTCAAACGGACAAGAACTCACTCAATGGTCCTCCCAAACTCTCATGTTTTTACCCATCTCCAAGCTCGAGCCTAGTATTCTGTGTTAGGAATCACGACTCTCTACAATGGTATGATATTGTCCACTTTGAGCATAAGCTCTCATGACTTTGCTTTGGGCTTCCCCAAAAGGCCTCATACCAATGGAGATAGTATTCTTCACTTATAAACCCATATGATCTTCCACTAAATTAACCAACCAACTCCCAATAATCCTCAACATTCTCAACATTCTGAACAAAACTAATCAATCATAAATTTTAAACATCGGATAAGCAATGAGAAATTTTCGTTTAATAAGTGTATTTACACAATTCAGAGTACTTGTCTTGTAGCTTGGTTAAAATTTCATATTTACGAGACTAATTTTTGTTAGTTGTTTTCCAAGTTCATCAGCCATCCATATGCAATTTCAATCTTCTCTTATTTCCCCATTCTTCACCTTCGTTGCCCAGGTACATTCACTCTTTCTAACCTCGGAATGTTCGGTGTGGATCGATTCGACGCAATTCTGCCACCTGGAACTGTTAGTATTGTTACTCTTCTTTCTAGCATATACCTCTCTCCTATCAGCCTAGTTACT
This sequence comes from Cucurbita pepo subsp. pepo, assembly GCF_002806865.2. Lineage (NCBI taxonomy): Eukaryota > Viridiplantae > Streptophyta > Magnoliopsida > Cucurbitales > Cucurbitaceae > Cucurbita > Cucurbita pepo. The sequence goes on from NC_036643.1 coordinate 7,469,986, forward strand.
AATATCATGAACTAATTTATGCAGGGAGCCATCATGGCAGTAGGAGCATCTATCCCCACGGTTGTGGGCACCAAGGATGGTCGGATTGGCAAGAAAAACCAAATGCAGGTAACAAACTCAGATTAATCTTAATGTACATTTTTTCAGAATAGACCTCTGTATCCTTATTTTATGGATCTGGAAAATTGGTAGGTAAATGTAACAGCGGATCATCGAGTAATATACGGGGCGGATCTTGCTACTTTCTTGCAAACCTTGGCGAAAATCATCGAGGACCCTAAAGACCTTACACTATAGTGTTAGTTGCATTTTTGAACCCCAAATTTATCCTTCTTTTTCACACTAGTTTTCTTATGATTTGATGTTTCTTTTCACACTATTTGAGTCGGATGTGGTAGAAACTAGAAAGTAAGAAATTGTTTTCTGAGTCTGCTGTTGCCCATGTCCTGTGAAGAACGAGAGCATAATTTTGAAGGGGATGTTATGGAAAGACCTATTTATCCACAATAGTACGATATTGTCTACTCTGAACATAAGCTTTCATGGCTTTCCTTTGAGCTTTCCCAAAGGTCTCATAAGATAGTATTCCTTGATTATAAACTCATGATCATTCTCTAAATTAGCCAACGTGGGACTTTTATTCAACACATATTACTCAAGAATTTATTCAAGAATTTAACCAATTTGGAACATGAATTTTGGGAAAATATAAAGTTAGGGTCGGTTTGTAGTTGATATTTTTTTTAGGTCAACCCAACTAATGCGAAAATACACTGATGTTACTAATGTGTTGTGATTAGTGAAGGTTTGATATTGAGTTTTATGAAATTTTAATTATTAATGTAACTCTGGTAGATAAGTATGGTTTTTTTTAAATAATTAAAAAAAAACCGTCAATTCAACCCAACTTAACTCTCTATTTAGATTGTTTGGGTGACCAATGTAACCAATCCAAAAGTTTGGGTTGGTTGGATTGGTAACCCGAAACTTTTTACAACCTAACCCTCTATTTTTAGGTTGGGTTCAGGGGTTGATTGGATTGGTAACCCAACTCGAAACTTTTCACAACCTAACTCTCTATTCTCGGGTTGGGTTGGGTTTAAATAAAAAATAACGAGCGAAAATATTGACAAAAAAAAACAAATTTAATAAAAACCGAGCGAAAATTGTAACATAAAGATAGATCATGAAATTAAATAAACAATCGTCAGTTCAAAGGTACAGTATATAACAAAAATAAAAAATATATAAAAATATTTTAATTGAAATATATTTATATTTGAACAAAAACAAATACATTAGAATTTGGCGACGAATTCAAGCGTGAGTGACTTTGAACCAACCTTAGTACCACTCTAACAAATCTATTATTACAAAATAATTCTTAATATATTTTACATATTGTTTTTGGCTTGGGTCAATCAGAAGGTTTTGCTCATGAACCCAAAATCGAACCGATTTAATTCGTGTTCAGAAAAATGAACCCAACCCTACCCGAAATGCTAATCTAACCCAACCCAACCCTTATAGTTCGGGTTGGGTTGGTCCGGGTTGTCGGATTGTCGGGTTGAATGTACACCCCTATCAGAAAACGTGGAGCCATACAAATATTGATTTTTCGTACATGGAAAAATTTAAACTTTCAACCTTTAGCAGGTAGTATATATCAATTATCGCTTAATTTATGCTCACTTTTACCGCAAGCAATATAGTTGTAATATTTAAGCAATAAGGTCTACGTCTCTCTAGACAAGTTTGATTCAGAGCAAGTCACGAGCAAATGACCTATTTCTAAAAATAAATTAGTTTCTTTATGGCCCCCTACACGTGTCATAGTTACGATTGTTATGTCTTGCTATACTATGTTGTATTGTGTTATACCATGTTATGTTATGTTGTTCTATGTCATGTTTATAAACTATGCTATAATGTGATTAGGTCACGTTGTAGAATCATGTTCATGATATTGATAACCTATGGTGCATAAACCTCCGTACACTATACCATGTAAGCTATTCTAAGTACGAAAGATTTGATCGAAATTACATATGCATAATTCATAGGCTCATTACGTTAAAATGAATGGAGATTTGATTTATATCATAAACTTACTACATTTTTGTGTGTGATATTCATTAGGATACTTCACCCGTTATGATTAGTACGAACGTGTACCTTACCACATTTATATTTGCCATGATGCTATGCGGGCTCTTTCCCTCCGTGGTGTCTAGCAGCCCATTAGTGAGTGCTACCCCGACGAGCCGTCCCTAGGGGGTACATATACCAACTCTCCTAGTGGGTTCATGTTCGCATGCATAGGCTGTGTGTAGGGAAATACTACTCATTCAATCCGGTCTGGATTGAAAAGCAGCCTAAGGCCAAGCCATAATTACCTATCGAGTATTTCTTAAAGTACTTCATCTACGTGCTACTCTTATTTTTAGGTAAAACTAAGACACCCATTTACGAATGACGACATCGGAATTAAGGTTATGAAATCAGTGTTAGTGTAGTTGCATTTATTTTTGTTTAGTAGTCCACGGTTAGCTCATGGGTTTGTTTATTTTATTTAATTGATGATATTTATGTTCAGCTTTACTATTTGCGATTACGTTGTTTTAAGGTATTTTGAATGTTAAGTCTACGACACCTTTTATGAAATATTTTAAACAAATGCTTTCCGCACGCATTACTCAGATTATGCACATAGTAGCAATCCAATTTTTATTAGGAAAATAGGGTCGTTACATGTTGAGTTGTTTCGGTCGTCTATTCAATTTTTTTTAAATAAAAATAAAATGTCAATTCATAAAACATATATTTATTTATTTTCAAACATCTAATCAAGATTTACAGCTCAATTCCAACAAAAATTATCTTTCAAATCGTTAAAATTATTTTCGAGAATAAAGAATAAATAATAATAAAATTAAATAAAAATAATATATTTTTTTTTAAAAAAAAATTAAAAATAAATTCAAAGAATTCTGGAAATTTATGAATAAACTCAATGCAATAGTCCAACCTGATACATTAAGTTGATTATAACTGAGAATCAACCCAAGGGAAAGGTCGGATGCCAAATGATATGAAAATCAGCCCAAGACCTCTGATACCAAATGATATGGAAATAACAAGGGAATTAAAATTCAGATTACCTTGTTATCGAATATCTCAAGACAAGAACTCTTGTTTGAGATTCGAATCACTACACAAGCAAGATCGATCATGTCTAGCTTGAATGATTCTTGTTGATCAAATATCTCAAGGCAAGAACACTTGATTGAGATTCGAATCACTCCACAAGCAAGATTGATCATGTCGAGCTTGAATGATTCTCCATGCAACCTAAACTACTTAGTAGTAACTTTTTATAATTTATAACCATAATTAATAACTATGTAAACTTATAACTAGCCACTATGTAAATAAGTCTTAAAATACATTAAAAAAAAAAAACACAACTAAATTACTCCGAATTATGATCCACCCAAAAATTTATAACAACGAAGTTTCATTCTTGTTCAACGTGGCTTGAATTGAAATATCTTTTGATAATTTCAACAACATTTTCTTCATATCTTCATTGAAGTATATTGTATGATTGATGTCTCTTGGTTCATATCAACAACCGTTCCACTTCCTAATTTCTCCCGACATTATATCCATAGCTTCACGACTCGAGATATATATTATATATATATATATAAAAGGAAGAGAGAGAAATAGAGGTGAGACACGAGAGATCCGTCCCAAAAATAAATGCAAAACACTTCCACAAACAAACAACACCCCTTAAATTTCAATGCCACGTCCTCCAATTATTGCACCCAATCCGGCGCCACATCAGTCCCTTCATTTCAACCTTTTTTTTTTTTTTTTTTTTAATTGTTTCCATCTCCACCTACGTCTATTTCAAACCCGATCACCCGAACCGATTAAATCGAGTTATTAATTTATTTAGGTCAGACCGAGTTCAACTTGTTACATTATGGAGCCTGCTTAGTAAAAAGCTATATATACGGTACATGGTTATATCTGATAAAACTATATATATATATATTCTGACTGACGGTACATATCTGAAATCAATATTCTTGTTCTTTGTGTTCATCTAGATAGTTGTTCTGCGATCCTAATACAACTAAATCGAAAGTTTATAAAAATTAGATTATATTGAATTGAATATCAAAATTTTATTAATTAGATTGATTCACACGTTGTTTGGACACTATATTGGATTGAATTGAATGGAATGGAATTAATCGGAATTTAATATTTATTTTATAACTATATACATATTTTTATTTAATTTTATGACTTTTTCAAAATATATATTCTAATTGAGTTATAAATTTTAATTAAAATTTGGAAAAATAATTAAATAGATCTTTTATTTTTATTAAAAACAATATTTTGAATAAATAATTCCAATAACTCGAACCTACTCAACTCGAGAAAATTATGGTTAGGTTGGGTTGAGTTCATTATTTAATAAAAATTGTTTGAATTGAAAATTTTACCACTCTAATAATTTAATTATGTTTAAAAAATATCTCAACGGAATCAACTCACTGACCCACCTAATTTTAATACGTATATTTTCAAAATACTATTTTTATTTTTCGTATTTCAAAAAAGTAATTATTTTTTATTTCAACTAACAAAAAAAAAATTACATAAATCGAAAATATTTTAATAGACCTAATATAGCACTCGAATACACGAGAGGTACATAAATCAACTAACGTCATGTCCGAATGAAAGCGATACTGAATATATGATAACTAAGAAATGCTTAAAAAAATTGAAAGTTACTCTCTACCTTCTTTTTCAGTGGTCTAATCATAGAAACTTCAAATTTAAACGTGTTAGGGTCAATCTAATGTTGGGTGGCTTCCCGAGAATTCTCCTAAGAAGGAACGTCGATGCCATCAAGTACTAAATCTAAATCTTGGATCTTACCGAAAGTAAAATTTTAAAGAAATATATTGTTCAATTATGATGTAAAAACAACCTAATTGAATTGATCATGTAGGAACAAGGTTCAAGCCTATCGGTCTGTTTGTATGCTTGAACCTTGTAGTGATGATAAATGGCTCATCCCGTTGTGACCTTCTCTTGAATTCTCCAAACTTTTGTCGCTCCATTCTCGCAAGGGCAGAGAACCCGTCGTTGTCTCGATTGTGCTATCAGAAGCTCTAGGGAAGTCGGAATACGAGAACATCATTTTGGGGCGGGCTTATTACTTAGATGTTTTCCACATTTATCTACTCCCCAGTTCGTTAATTATAAAATAAATTAAAAAAATAATAATAATATATCCATAATTTTCCAAATAAATAAGAAAAAAAAAAGAAATTATAGCATTGAAGCAGTTGAACTGCAAATTCCCCAAACCCAAAAACACACACACAAATCACCGCCACCAAATCCTCAATTCTCTCTCTCTGAAACTTCCAATTTCTCATCACAAATTTCACAATCTTCATCCCAAATCCATGGCGGTTGAAGACGATTTCAGTTTCCCCACCGCTTTAGAGCCGTTCAATCGCTGCGGCATCGATTCGCCGCCGCTCTGGCGCCTCTCTCCCACCGCATCGCCTATTTCTTACCGTCAAAAAACAGCCTCCAATCGGAGTTTCAGAGACGATCAGAAGAGCGATCGGTTTGCGTCGGTGAGATTCTCGGCGTCGTTACAGAGGAGGAGGAGATTTTCGAGCGATGCGGCGATGGACGGCGAGGAGGAGGAGGAGGAGGTAGCGGCGGAGAAGATGGATGTGCTTTGGGAGAATTTCAACGAGGAGTTGTCGAGGAGTGGGAGATCTAGGTTGATGAAAACGGCGGAAATGGAGGAGATTGAGATTGTGAAAGCGCGGCGGCGGATGGCGGAATTGAATCTGTCGGAGACTTCCGGCGCGGTGGTGACGAGGAGGAAGGCGACGGGGAAGACGGCGTTTGTTAAGGCTTTGAAGAAGCTTTTCTTGTTGCATAACAATTCCCGCCGGAATCTGCAAACTCGATCACTGTGAGAAACAGAGGATTTNGTTTTTTTTTTTTTTTTTTTTTTTTTTTGGAGGGAGCCAAAAAAAATGTAAAAATTAATAAGAAATTACAATTAAAAACAGGGTTTTAATTTAATTTAATTTTTTTGGGAGATTCTAGAATTTATGTTTTTTTTATCTAAAAAATTCTTAAGCCATAATACAAAATTTGGAGTCTGTTGGACTGGTAACTTGAGTGACCGGACCATCCCAACTCAATCCTCTATTTTCGGGTTAGTTTGTGTTGGGTTGTTAGGTTTATTTTTTTTGTAATTATTTAAAAATATATATTTATATATATAGTAATACACGTTAAATTAATAACTAAAATCTTTGAAATATCAAACAGTGTCACAATGCATTATTAACGTCGGTCAACGGTCAGAAATGTTAAATTTTTTTATTTTCGTAATAATTTCAAAAACTTTTTTTTTTTAATTTAAAATTTTGGGTAAGTTTAATTTTCAAAAACTAATAATTATTAAATAAAACAAATTTAGTTTAGGTGTAAATAAGACAAAAAAAAAAAAAATCAAACATAATTATTTATGGATAATCATTACATCATTGGCGTACCATAAAGATATTAGGTAACGAGTTACTTGTTTCATTAAGTATAAGTTCACGTGGCAGGTATATCATTGGTGTTTATACTGATAGCCAAAAAGCACCTTTAGAAGTAGATATGTCACACGAAATGTAGCATAGAGGCAAGCTCGGTCTAAATCTAATTTTTTTTTTTAAATACCTATAAAATTGTATATTTATCGTAAAATGAGAGCAAAGGATAATGTATGTGTTTCTAAATGTTTTCTACTGCTTTTATTTATAGGGGTATGAAGATAGTGTGTAACGACCCTAGATTTCTAGGGACTTAAAGTACTATTATCGTAACTTATGCTCTTATGCGGAATTAAATATTTAAAATTTCATCATAAAACACTGTCATGGACTTATATGTTCAAAAAACAGAAAGAGATACCGAATAAAACAAAAAAACATTAAAAGTAAAAACACCCTAACTAACCTAAGTCTAAGAAAACGAAATACCACTATTCTATGCACGTGTCATGGTCTCTACTTGCGATGTTTTTTGTCAGCCGTACAAGGGTGTCTTGCCTTTACCTGAAATAGAAGTATCACATGTCTCGAGTATTTTTAAGAAATACTTAGTTAAGAAATACTTAGTAAGTGACCCAACTATTGGAGCTAGGGAACACAAACAATGCAACTCATGATTAAAGACCTATCGTTAAAATCATCATAGGGGTGGCCTCTAGTCCAAACAAAATTGGATGTATAGTACTTCCCTACACACGACCCACACGTGTGAGCATGGATTCCCAGGTGGTTTACATCCCCTGGACCCATCATAGTCGGGCTAGCTCTCCGTAGCCAACGTCCGGAGGTTAGCAGACCCTCGAGTGTCATGCGAGGCATGATAATGATCATCATCATAATGTATGCGTCCGTACTCAACATCATAAATGAGGAATTACCCCATGTATATGTACACACAAAATGCATGAGAACCCTATAGTTTTCATCTTTACATCATCTTTATGACACAAACCCTATACACCGTTCACATATTACTCTAAGTAGCAATCATGCATTAACCTTCATACGTTCATCATCATTAACAATAACTAGGGTTGTGTCTTAAAAAAATCATTGTCATAATGCATCATGGTATTTAATACATGCACATCATTTTAATATGAAATAACATCATATTAAGACATTTAATCATCATACATCTTACATCGTCATGTTATTATACATCATCATCATCATATCGTCATCATATAACGTCGTCGTATAACATCATATAGCATTATCATATAATACAATCACATCCTCATATATCATAGTCTTATCATCATATAATATAGTCACATCATCATATAATATAAAGTATAAATGACACGTGCACGAGTACATTGAATTCTGCATAAGAGCATTAGTTATGATGATGGTAGCGACTGATATGGTAGGTCTCACTCATGATGGTGTGTGCTTGCATGTGCTTGCATTTAACCCAGATAGGGGGTTGCTTCTTCAAATACTCAAGTCATGTGCTACTATTATTTTTTCAGGTAAGGCAAGGGTCCCATGTGCGGCTGATGATGGCATCGCAACCTAGTATAGTGCATTTTCATTTTATTTTATTTTCAATTTTCATTTTATTTTATTTAAGGGTCTTAGAGAAGACGTGTAAGACCAAGGTCGTGTTTTATTATAAAGTTTTCAATGAAATATTTCCGCATAGAATGCCTATGATATGTAGACAGTAACAACTTTAGGTTAAATAGAAAATCTAGGGTCGTTACATTAACGTTTATTTCTGAAATTTAATTCTACCTAAGGAGTCCCACGATCATAAATTAGAATTCTATTATAGTAATTGACTCACCTAGTTCTACATAAAATAATTTAAACTTACTCCAAATAATTTAAACTGGCTAAATCTAATTTTGCATAAAAATTTAAACTCAGTAAAATAGTCATGTTAACCAATTTAAACTAGCTAAAAGTTAGTCATACAAACCTTAAATACTTCAGAAGAGTTGAAACTAGTATGAAAGGGTCGGGTCTAAGTGTATCAGACCCAAGTTGAATCAGCCAAAATGTCGGTCTAAAGCCATCAGAAAATGTATTCTTCAACTGGTTTCGAATTGCACAATGAGATGAAAGGAAGATCAAGTGACCTCCATTTTATAACCGAGTCCATCCCCACTTTCTCAACCAAAACTAGGTGGGACAACTTTCATTTTATTTTCTAATTTTGAGTTATTACAATTTAATTTTGTTTAATTCTAAATAAAATCGTGACCAAGATCGAGAGTAAAGAAAATTTATTTCTAAACTAGTTAGTTGTCACGATCCATTTTCGAGGTTTTAGATCTGAAACCATGACAAAGAAGACGATGACAAAAGTAAATAAAATAAAAGTGAAATAAAAATAAAATATGAAAATCTCATAAAAGTTAATTCGAAATAAAGATAGACAATCAACACTACAATGACGATGTTGTTCAAATTATTACAATGAGAGAAGTGTGTTTGGGATACAATTACAAATTCAATTACAAATGACTCAAAATGTAAAAACATATTGACGCTCTAGAACGACCCCCTTTTGTGACCGCATAGCTCTCGAACGCTCCTCTACTTCGACCGTTAGCCCGCAGTCACTTGAAAAAGAAAGAAGAAAAGGGTGAGTATAAAAATATTCATTAAGCAACCTGTTTGTAGACTCTCATCACATCCTTAACCTAGTAGGTATCCACGAGCTTTACTTTGGGCTTTAGAAAGTTCAGGTCAGTCTTTACTATTATTTAAGTATTTGGGGTGCCTCAAAATTTTGAGCGGTTCGTTGCTCATGGACCCACGCTGGNCTTTTTTTTTTTTTTTTTTGGCATTGTGGGTCTACCTAACGACAAATCGCAAACTACTCTCCAGTTTTTTTTAACTTGGGTAGCTTACTTTGCCTATGTAGTGTGAATCAATGTCTGGGTCGATGTGCTACCTCATAAAACTCTCTCTAGGACCATTAGTCACCTATGTAGTGTGAATCAATGTCTGGGTCAATGTCTGGGTCGATGTGCTGCCTCATCAATGTCTGGTGTGTGCTAACCTGCTCATCAACCATGGGAGGTTAGCTGGTGAACCTTTCCCATAGGACCATTAGTCACCTAAGATCGGGGGAGCAACCCTCTATGCTTGCTAGTTATACCATAATTACCAGTGTGATCCCACACCCTCTTTCAGGATGGATATACATTACACGCGAGATTTCACGCCCTCTCTCAAGAAAAATCTGCATTACCCACGTGATCTCATGCCTTTTCTCTGGACAAATTTTTGTGCGGAACAATCCAACTGAACTATCAAGTCTAACAACCTTAATCGGCCCTATGCCTGACTTGACGATATGAGTACCAAAGTAGAACTCAACAGTACAAGTATTAGAATGGAAAGAGTAGCAAAGACTTTGATGGCACAATCAAACTGGGTTGCTTGAAGGGGGAAAAATGCGAGAGGATTCGAGAGGAGAAAATCTATGATGCTAGTGAGATCAAGCTCCAAACTGCGACTATAGCAGGCAATGTCGAAATAGCAACTTAAGACCCATCCTCACTAGAGTTTGCTTTGTTCTCGAGATCACGACTTATTTTAACCGCAAACCGATGACACGAAAATTTTTAGTTCATGACTTCGTTTTTAGTCATTTACTTATATATCCATGATTGGTGAATAATGGGGGCGTTGGGTCCCACCGTTGTCTCCTCCATTTATTTCATATCCAATTTGATTTTTTTTTTTTTTTTAATATAGTATTTTAAATATGTAAAAGACCACTTTATTGATCAAATTGACCAAATTAAGAATCTAATCAAATCCTATTCCAAATATCCCTTTCCTCTGCTTAGTGGTTTAGGGTTAATCTTTCTACTCCGTTTTTGAGCTCATTGTACCACTTTGTATTGTTCATCATCATTTCATATCCATTCGGACAACGGGTAATCGCTCTTTGACACTCACTCATCCTATCGTTCGCTAACCATCATGATTCAATTTCATTCGTTATTGATCATTTTTCTTGCAGAGATTGATGGGTGTGATCGATTTTTCAAACCCTTGCACCCGTATCCTTCCTGCAGCTGAGGCATCGCGTCGACCCAATTGCTCAGTTGCTGGGCGAAGGAAGTGGGCTGTTGCTATGACATCTCAAATTCCAGTAGAACAGGTTCATGTGAGTCAACAAAGGTTGGCTGGTGATTCTTTTATCCGACCCCATTTGAGGAAATTGTCGCCTTATCAGCCCATTCTTCCTTTTGAGGTATAATTTGTTGACCTTTGCTCTGTTGTTCCCATTTCAAGCTGGTTTGTTTGTTTTCATTATTGTGTTGGTGATAACACCTCGGGTTGATCTGGCAATGGGGCATTTGACTGATGTGAAAAGAATTAAAAGCGGCAGTGATTCGAACCCTGTGGTGTGTACATGCTTAGGTTTGAATCCTTTAGTTTATTGACTTGTGTCAGAAATTGTTTGTGATTTTAGTTGAGGAATGTATAATTTGGCCTAGACACTCTAGGATATCCCACATCGGTTGGGGAGGAGAACGGAGTATTCTTTATAAAGCTGTGGAAACCTCTCCCTAGCAGACGCGTTTTAAAAACCTAGAGGGCAAGCCCGAAAGGGCTTTTCCAAAGAGGAAAATATCTGCTAGCGGTGGGTTTGGGCCGTTACAAATGGTATTAGAGTCAGACACTGGATGATGAGCCAGCGAGGAGGCTAAGCCTCGAAGGGGGTGGACACGAGGCGGTGTGCTAGCAAGGATGCTGAGCCTCGAAGGGGGTGGATTAAGAAGAGGAGGGGGGGGGGGGGGCC